>NC_083777.1:4800000-4980000 GCF_963514075.1 Conger conger
AGTAGTCGGCCATTTTACACCGCAACAAACAAAAAATAACTCTGTCTTAACAAGTATCTTGAAATGTGACAAAAAAAAATACCAATGAGGTCAGAAAGTTTTAAGTCAAGCAAACAGTAACTTAAAACAAGCAAGACAAAAAAAGTCTTATAGTACTATTATAGTACTAGTCTTATTTTTGCAGAGTAGAAGGCTGATAGTCCATTCCCACTGAACCCTTTATACCCCCGAACAAAAATTGTTTCATCCATCCCCAACTTGCCTGCTTTCCTCACGATAGCACAGGCTAAGGGTATCCAGACTACAGTACATCTTGCATTACAGAAAGTGTGCGACATGAAAACACAGGGAATAGAGGTCTTTCAGAACGGCTGTTGAATTATGCCAATTTAAAGAATTTAATAATTCTTAAACGTAAGTGTTACTTGCATAATATTACCTTATTTGTAAATAGGCTACTCTCCTCATTTAGCTGTAAAGCCCAGTTTTATTTCCCCAATAACCAGCTGTAATCTGGATCTCAGTAGATCTGCCTTCCAAACAGACATAATCTTTTAAGGGACCCATCGATTTTGTTTTTATCTGTAAACAATTTTGTTTTATTTGAGTCTTTCTTTAGATCAGAAAACAGTGCAGTTTAATGGGCCGTCTTGTGGTATCGAGCAGTGACAGGCTCAAATGTGCACAAAATAAAAAATGCTAGTAAATTAGCCAGATTGGTATAAACGCATAAACCATCACCCTTTAAAACAAGCTCAGAGTCTGCACTTTGACAACACATTAATTGTTTGATTACAAACAGAGAAAATAAAATATTAAATCAGAAAAATGAGTACAAGGTAATTCCTTTTGAGCGGAGGTGTATATTATTTAATGTCAATATAGGCTACGTGAGAAAATAATAGATTATGAGGCTACTGCATGTTTTAAGATATTGCAGGCTGTGATTATGAGCATGAATAAAAAGTGCATGCGTGTTGCGTGTGATGCCAGAGAGTGAGCGGTTTCTTTGCTGTGAAAGAGTGATCTTGATCGCTCATAACTTAAGAGTGAACTAAAGAGACGCTCCTCACGAATTCGAGGAAACCCCACGTTATTTGAAGATCGATCGTAAGATGCATTTAAAGATGTTCTTAGCGTTAAGAGGCTTTCGGGAAACCCACCCCATGCTGGCTCAAGCTGACAGGACGGCGAAAGTCACTAAAATAACCATGTTACAACAGTGGTATGCAGGAAAGCATCTCTGAATGCACAACACACCAGAACTTGAAGTGGATGGGCTGTGAGCCCCAGAATACAAATAAGTCTAATAAATGACCAGTAGAGTGGTCGCTGAGTGTATGTCTAATTTTGACTAAGTCAATGGAAGTGACTAATTTCTCTTAAATGATCCAAAATGATAAGGCATAGGTACATATGCTACCTCTGGTCTCAGATGAGGTTAGTTGACCAGGGATTATTCTATTTGCTGCAGAGCAAAAATTGAGATGAATTTATTAGAATTAAATGAATTATTCATGTCCTTAATTCACCACGGTCTTGAATTACCACCTTCCACCTTGACTGTGAAATGCATTACTCAAAATTCTCCTGACTGGAGGACACTCAGAGGCATTTTTGATCATCCACTTTGTAAAATATAGATGTGTTTCGGCTTAAAAACTGCCTTTGAAAGATCAACTTTAACGCTGGGCTTTTAGTGTTCCTGATAAGCTTCAACCAGTATCGAGCAACAACAAGATGGGGCGATCTTGGATTAATGGATTGTGTGCATCTAGCAGGAACTAGTATTTAGTGATATTTTTAATCCAAACTATAATGCTCCTTTACAGCTAAATGCAGGTTCATCCCAGATTAATCACAGAATGAGAGCTGGCCAATTCATCTGAGCAACTGCTAGCATTTCACTGTACTTAAACAGAAAAGTGACTCTTTCTCTGATCTTTAATGAAAGACCTAATGTGTGTCCTTAGACTGCCAGTGACCCTCAAAGCAACCTTCACGTAAGTAAATTGAAGAGTCCACTCTGCTGGCAAGCCTAGATAGGCTAAACGGCCTATCCTTGTGTTCTTGGTCTTTGGTCTCAACACGAATATTAGCAACGTGGAAGTTTACATTGGTCTGTGGTATGTTACTCGAGCACGTTAGCATGGAGTAACACGCATTGATCTCTCAATGCTAACCTGCTCGAACAGCGCGCGTCGATCTGCAGTCCCTGATGCTGCCGGAGATATTACCGAGCACCCTCACAGGCCGAGCAGACAGAGGAGGAGATGTTCTGTGCTGCGTGGGATTCAGGCAGGGATAGGGTGCGATTGGGGGGAAACTAGGGAGCATGGGCAGTGTAAAGAAGCAGTGGGGGGGGTGAAGTGGTCTGCATCACTGGGAAATTCCAGGAAGAGTGTCAGTCTACCACAGAACCTCTGCCTGGAGCTGCAGGGTCACTGAACAGGGCCGTGACTGCCGTTGAGGACACGGGGGCCATTTCCTTGATATATTTCTTTTTCCATGTCCATTTCCTCAACCTTTATTCAGTTTCACTCTCAAACTGAGAACATCTGTTGCAGTTCATTGAGGAAAGGAATTAACAGTGTTTAATATTTTCTCAAATGTAACCCTAATCGAGAGGCGCCTGTACAGAATTTATACCCTAAAATTCATCCTCGATTAAATTATTGAATTAACCTCCTGAAACCCAGATGAAAATAAGTACTTCACTTTTCTTTTTTTTAAAAGGTGTCTTGGATGACAACGTGTTGCAGTGAAAACTGTTTTTTATGTTTAATTTTAATTGAATGTCCCTTATGTTAAGATAAGTACTGTATAGTATCATGGTTTCGTGGCAGTTTCATGGGTAAGGGGTATCATGAGCCTGAATTAGTATAAATAACTCATATTCAGAATGCCATTTGGGAAATGTCTGAAATATTTAGGCATACAGTACTGTTCTGATATTAGTTAGGGCCTGCAATAGTTCATTGAAAAGTTAATGAATTAAGATAAAAAAAGATCTGATGCAACTCAGTGCAAACTATAAAGAGGAGGCATGACTGCACTGTGTGACTCTGTCATACAGTGAACCGAAGCAACAATACTACAGACAGAATACTGTCATTCGGTGTGACCAGATATCTGCCCTTGAACCGAGCTGTGCTCCACTGCAGACAGCTGGGAGTCAACTGCTTATCTGTGGCTATTATAGAGACCAAGCTGGTCACGCCCGATTACCTCCCTGGAATGTCTTCTTAGATTCCTCCAGAATGTGTCAGTTCTTTTTTCATTACAAGGCAGTCATGAGAACCTCATTTACAGCAGCCTCATCAGAATGATTACGTTAACGTAAGACAGGTAAAAAAAAAAAGGTCCATCCATGCTGAAAATTACAGCCGAAGCTGATCATGCTGGTCAAGCTGGTTTAAGCTGGTTTAAGCTGGGTTTTTCCACACTTTTAGCTGGTCAACCAGCTGATCAACATATATAGTCAGCTAGTGCACCAGCTTACTCTACCAACTTAACCAGCTTTGACCAGCTTTGTCCTGCTCTAGACCTGCTTCGACCAGCCACATAACAGCTATGACCAGCTAGAAGTGTCGAAAACACAGCTTAAATCAGCTTAGAATCACAGCTGGTCTTAGCTGGAAATTTCAGCTGGGATAAAGGGCCAAATTGGACTTCTGACATGGCCAATATTTGTCTGTAAAGCAGCTTAAACTAAACACCATGACTTTCCCTGGTACCCGAAGGGGATTTCTGTGGTGGCTAAAATCATGCACCTGGCTGAAACATGAAAGGTAAATATTTTGTTGTGGAAAACGACCAATGACATTAGCTGATGCCATTTTAGTACAGTGTGCTGTGGCCTCTGACAGCATTTTATCTTTTTTTATTAGGGACCTTTTTTCTCCACACCCCTTCACTGAATGTGCTCTGGCCTCATTTAGCAAAGAACGGAGACGAATGAAAACTCGCACCTCTTGCCCCCGTCCCTCGTTGGGGGAAACCTCAGTCCTCATTTCAGGAGCAGTCCACACCCATAACTCCAGTCTTACTATTACTACACAGCCATTGCAGTGAGCCGCGGGTTGAATGAATCCCTTTCCGGTTATAAGGCAGTTTTTTTAGTGCCGCTCTGAGCATGTCAACACCCAGTTTAATTTAGCAGCCCTGTCGTGAGCCAATCAACGACAGCACGATCAATAAATAAACAACGGTGCACACTTCACTTCCACCGACACATTTAGTGCTCCATTTACATGCTCAAACTATGGTTGCCGTGGGCGATAATCAATGCATATTATATTCGCTATTCATCATCGTGTCTTTGAGTGTGAAGCACCTCACTCCTTTTACCGGCCGGGGATGCTGGGAAATCGCACGCTCGGCTAAGACAGTGCCTCGGAAATTGGCTCGCCGCTGAGAGCCCCTGAACGGGGCGGCCATTTTGCGACGCTTCTTTGAGGTGTAAATGTGAACCCCGGTGTATATATGAAACTTCCATTACCGCACGTCTCCCTTCCCGAGGCCTTAGATTGAAGCGCCGGAGCCTGGCTGTCGGAGATAAAACTCACGCTCCCGGGATACGAAGCCTAATCACCCGGGTGCCGGCTGAGAAATGGAATCCTGAAGATGAGAAGCAAATACAAATGATCTCGCCTATATTTGGCAAATAGAGGGAAATGTCCCTTTTGCGGAGCTATGATGGTAGATAGGGCCGGTTTAGACAAGAACGCCGTAGATCACCGCGCCCGCGTTGTGCACCAGAGCCTCTGAACTAGCGCTCCGTCGGGCTGCCTCTCTCGTGCCGTGGCTTGAAGAGAATCTCTCTTCCATTGAGGAGATCTGAAATTGAATCTTCTTCCACGCTCGCCTTTCTGGCTGCCTGAGAGGTAATGCGTCTCCTTCACCGAAAATTTGAGGACTGAGGGCCCTGGCAGCTGTTGGCACATCTGTATGTGCGTGTGTTATATGCAGTACCTTTCGTTACAGCACTTCTGAAGAAGCCACTGTACGTCGACCTAATTACGGCTGACTCATTACGTTAAGTACATTTAAAGTGGGAATGGACTATTCGGACACCCAGGATTACAGACTAATGAAGTGTAACCACAATGTTTAGTCATGTTTGGCTCAGTGCCCTGGCGTGACTAAAAGCAAGAACGCCAAGTCTAATAATGACAAAAACGGCCAGCTTCGCAATCCTTCATTTTCGATTCGCCTCTTTAATTTCAATGTGGAAGGGGTTTTCAATCAGATGGCTGCTTACTGCGGAAGAATTACTGGCCGATTGCTTGCCAAATCAGGAGTAGGAAATCTCTTTTCAACTACCAACAGTCAAAAAAGAAAAGTCAGTCTTCGCAAATATCTTTGTCTTATATTTAGACTTTAGACCTTATTTCTGTCACTTTTTTGCTGAATGAGACCAAAAAACTGCCAATGGGCTGAGAAAATGTCACTTTTCAAGCAAACAAGCGAATATTTTCTGCTTGAGAGAAAAGCAGGTATTTAGTCTTATTGCAAGGCTAAAAACACTTCTTAAGACGGCCATTTATGGCACAGTATGGTGCTGCTTACGCTTTCCCCGGCCGGGTTTCACGATGACTCGCAGTCAGCCTGAGCCTCTGAGCCTCGACAGGGCCCAGGAGAGACACGGTCTCCCCATGTGCCACACTTCCGCCCCCGATCCCTTCTCTCTTCTCTCACGCTCCCGTCTTCCCCCGGCACGTTTCTTTTATTTCCTTTCCCCCTCCTCCTTCTCCGTACGCGAACTTGCCCGGAACCTCGGTGCTGAAAAGCAATAATTGAACGCATTAGCCGAGGAACTCCTCCGGGGGGAAATGAGGTGGAAATGAACATCGCCGGGCCGTTGTTTGATCGCCGCACGGCGTTCGCTCGTTTGTGTTCCCGCCGATTACAAGTAAAGAGATGTTTACGGTGCGGGGGGAGGCGTTTTTATTTGTAGCGCTCGCATAAACCTGTCGAGCGAGACGGCTCAGCCCTTTAGCGCGCGACGCCACTCTGTGGCTACGCGCGGTCGGGCCGGGTGAAATGGGCCGGAAAGGGAGGTGCCGAATGAGCAGCGCTCTCCCCGTTTGTGTTCACACATATTTACTGCTCCGGTGTAGCCCTGCTCCGGTTTTCCGCGGCGCGGTCTAAAACAATAAAGCCGCAGATTTATGTCGGGCTTCGGAATGCGGGGCGCGAGGTAGCAGGCGAAGGTCGCAAAGCCGGTGTCAGGGGTGCTTAGGGTCGAAGCATTGACAAATGAGCTTTCATTGTTCACCGTCCCTCACCTACTCAACCCATAACCTGCCTTCAGGCCTTTTCTCATCTTTTTTTTGCACCCCAAAGGGGAAGGCACAATTAGGCCAATTGCAAAATCCGCGAGTTTTCTGCTGCGACATCGGCGTCCATTTTGTTGATTGTGAGCGGTCGGTGAGCCTCCATGGGCAGCTCTCCTCTGCAGATTGCGTTCGACACCTCGCTGTCCTCCCCGTCACCCCATATCCTTACCATCTGTGTGCCTCCCCTTCGCCCCGACTCAACCCTCCCACCCCCCCGAAGGCCATCTCTGAACTGTCGACCCCGGAGGTGAAAAGGTATGCCATCCATTTGCCAACAAGAAGATTGTTTTTCAGCCCCTTGAAATCCGAGCCGGGAAGATCAATGCTGCAGCTGGCCTGGGATGTCCCGGCTGGTGGGGAGGGGAGGGGTGTGGCGGGGGGGGGTGAGGTCAGCACCTTCACCCAGGACACCGCTGCGCCTGGAGGAAGTCAGGACTCTCTGGAGCCGGCCTGGACCCAGACGGCCCTCCCGCCGTTCGCACGTGCTCGGCCCTTCCCCCACCGCACCGCAAGGTCACCGCGGCTCTGCCTGTGGCAGGCTCACACGGGCGCTGAGTGCCGTTGCATCACCTATTGATTGTCCCGAATAATAAGGAACAGAGGTGACTCTCAGAGGGGATTTTCCTTCCTACATCTCCCATCGTCTGGCCTCCATTCTGGCTCTTCTGATATGTGAACTACTGTATGTGCCTCCGTTTTGGCTCTTCTGATGTGTAAACTACTATATGTGCCTCAATTACAGCTCCTCTGATATGTGAACTACTGTATGTGCCTCCATTTTGGCTCTTCTGATATGCAAACTACTGTATGTGCCTCCATTTTGGCTCTTCTGATATGCGAACTACCGTATGTGTCTCCATTTTGGCTCTTTGACATGCTGGCGCGGTGCGGAGCTGAGCCCGGTGGCTCTAATGCGGAGGCTGAGCGGCTCCGACAGGCCGGCGTGCGGAGCGAGACGAGAGGCGCCGTTATCGGGCGGCTTCACCTCCTCCGCCACGGCGGCCGGCCCCGCACACCTGCGACTAATTTGTTCTTTAAGGCGTCCTGACAGCGGCGTAGCTTTCGGCGGGGTTACGGAGCGAGAGCAGTGTTAGCCGCTGACCCGTCCCCCGCCTCCTTCAGAGACCGGCGTCTGGGAGCTGATTCCACAAGGTCATTATCTCCGCCCGGCTTTATCTGCCTCCACAAAGCCCCGCCGAAGCCCAGCCATTTCATGCTCTGCCCGTCCTAATGGCATTAGGCTCAATGCCGCTACCCAGGAAAAGGACACTGCAGTGTGGAGGACGGGTCAAGTACTCATTTGCCCTCGGATATTTTTGCTCGTTTAAAAAAAAAAAAAGAACTACTTACTGACAGACCCCAAAATGTTTTTTTTGCAATGAGAAATGCCCCAAAACATATAGTCCAATGCTTTTTTTAAAGGGATTTGTGTACCTGTCTGCAATATGAACAACAAGAAAAATTGTCGGTTATGATTAAAATACGAGGCGGCTTAGCGTTGATTATAACTTGTTTGTCCAGAAGAGGACCGCTCTCGGTCGTGAATTGCTCCAAATTAAAGCGCGGAGAGTGTCAGTGTTTTCCACTCAAACCCCATTTTTTTTACGATATTAATTTACGGGTGCCGGGGCTGTGTGCGGCGGAGGCCGCTTCGCTGAAGTGCCGCGGCGTCCTTTATTTGCTCAGGCTGTGCTCTTGATATTCCCCGGATTGCCTGGTCGTAAATAACCCCGTCTCTTTCGCTGTCTTCAAACAGATGTTGCTCTTTTATCGGGTTATGCAGGGAGCCCTCTCAAAACAAAAGGGGAAGGGAGGGGAGCGGGAGGGATGAAATCGTTTATTCAAATTCTGGCAGTTAGCAGCACTTTGAAAACCATACGGGGAGAGAGGGAAGGTCCTTAGGCGTCTAATACTAAATACCGTGGACAATGGCATTATATGTGGACAAGGACTGACCTGAATACCCAGCTCCGATTGTTCCCTGGCCTGGTCGGTTTGGGGCTGGGGTTGGCGATGTGCCTCCCCTGGAACAGCGCGTGGAAGTGGCTCGCCCACTCCTACCCGGGGGAGGTTAGCTGGATTAAGGCAGCGTCCCACTTGCCGTCCATTGTTAGCGTATTAAAGGCCTTGCACGCACTCGACAGGAGAGGGGATGCTGGGATATCGAGTTTGAGCTGTCGTGGAATAACACTTGCGCAGTTACGGATGAGGCTAGGCTACGATAGCGCGTAAGACGGAGGACTCTGTAGCAGGTTCCTGTCTTTGTGAGGCGGGGCCGACCGGATCCCCAACTGACCCCAACCCTCGTAGAAATATGAGAAAAAAATCTGTTTCCTGCAATTAAGCCAGAAGTGAGGCTGTGGTTGAGGACAGGAAATCTATAAATTAAGTGGTTCTTTGACTGAGAGCCTTCTGTAGACAGAGGCCACTCACAAGGGCAAGAATCTTCTTCAATGGACACCGTTCATTTGTGACTAAAAGGAGACTTGGGGGGGGGGGGGGGGGAAGGGCTGTTGTGCTAACTATTTCTGTTGCCAGTGCTGCTTCCAAGGACAATTTGTATTGGTGTACAAATTTATTTGTTTACATTTTTTTCCCAAGATGAAGTACTTTGTTTATGGATTGAGTTTCTGGTGCACGTTGCGCACTTTGCTAAATAAGATGAGTCGATCTGTGGTTTTATTGGACAGTAGGGACACCTTAGCCACTAATGACTTTCACAGAAGCAGAGGTAAAGGAAGGCAGCGCTATAAAGCTCGGTCCTCTTAAGTAGAAGAAGAAAACTCATTATTGAAGCTGTGATAGTTTGTTAAACTTTGCACACATAGCTTTGTGTCATCCTGCATATTATATTGGGCAGAACTTAACATCTCTGCCTTATGAGAGAAAGAGACAAAGAGAGCGAGAGTTTATTTTAATTGGTCTTCTTTCAAAAAGTCTTTCATGTAAAATGAAATTAGAAAATGATAGACGAAGAGGAAAAACAAGAAGAGAAGTAGCCGAATATAAACCCAAATTTTTGCGGTTTGCTTCCGTTTTTGCAACAACTCCTGTTATTTCGTTGTCATGAACAATTAAGCCGCGTATTGGAAAATGCGAAATGAAAATGGAGTATTAATCTGGACTTTTCATTTTCGTTTTCTTCCCTTTTCATTTTTTATCCCGTCATTACATCAGCGTAATCATTCCGAGACGGCTTTTCATTTTCATTTTCCATTTACATTCTCAGTTTTCATTTTGGGCAGAATAATCGTCCGTAGACATCATCATTGAAGCGCAGGAATAGTGCCCCTGGGCCGACAGAGCCACTGCAGCCTGGTCAATGGCAGCTCTGCGTCGTTTCTGCTGTCTCTCGCGCTTTTATGCTGAGCGTTTGTACAGAGTAAACAGATTTAATTTTCACATCATTGTGTATGTCAAGATTTCAATACATGATTTCAGACCAAACCTGAAAACTGAATCTCTACTGATCTCAAACATACTGCTAAAAAAACAGTTTAGCAGTATGTTTGAGTTTTTCAAACCCCCCAAAAAAGTCAGTTATTGACTGGCCAAGTAATTCACTTGATCTGAATTTATTTGAACTCTATGGATAACAGACTTCAAGCAGTTATGACAAGTAAAGTATATGCAAGAATGTATGAAACATTACTACTTCATTTACATAACATGAAGATGTCCTAAAGATTATGGTTCCCATGGGGGGGGGGATGTGTAAAAAGTGCTCTACATGGTGAAACTAAAATGTATAAAAAAATACTCTTCCAAAAAGCTATAAATGTGCGCATTACTGTAACCACATGTGACTTGTTTCATTATGAGTCAAAATGTGTAAGTACAGAGCCAAACGAAGAACAAAATATATCTTTGTCCCAAACAGTGTGGACCCATATACAGTATATAAACTAAAGATAGCAATTCCAAGGAAATGAACATCACCCCTGTGGGAGGGGTCATGATGGTCATGTCATATTCACTGTGCCTTTTATTGAATGATCTTGTGACTCACAGCAACAGTTTAATATGTGTTTCATGTCATAATTTTAGAACAACTTCCCTTGTGTGGCAATACAAGTCATGGAAATGTATCATGAATATAACTGCTTATGCTAAACGAGGATTGCAACACTTTCTCTGAAAAGCTATAGAGGATGAATCTGCCTCTCATTTCTGTTGGGTCAGAAAAGGTCAATTCTTGACACACAGTGACCCGTGACCTTCCTCACCAATAGCGTGTCTCTTTTCTGCCTGGCTGCCAAAGACCGTTATTTATTTGAGATGTTCTTTTGTTTCCTGTCCTTTTTTGTCTGACAGGAAAAGATCTGGTCGGGTCTTCCTGTCAGGTTACATCTCTGTGCGAGGCAGTTGATGCCTGGATGTCTTTGGATGCTACAATCCCCCCTCAGCTAAATGCTCTCACCGTGCACAACTTAAGCTCCCTTCATCCTGTTAACAATTGCCAAGTCGACCTGAAACTTTGGAGCTAAGTCTGACTTTGTAGTCGCAATTAGTCGCTTTGGCTATTTGCTGAGGTCATGCTGGATCAGACGCTTTTCCTTGGCTGTTAAAAACCCAAACCGCGACAGATGTTTGGGAGGAAATCGCTGTGTTTCGGTTCAGTATTCTCATTACTGACGTACGCTCATTTTAAATGTAGACTTTTCATTGACTGATAACCACGATGGTCTTGACGGTTAATGAATGGCGTGGTCCTGCGTGTAACGGACCTGTCTGTAAGGGAGCTGGGCTGGGTTGCATCGGCTGACCCCTGGCCTTGAGGTCAAAGAGAGAGTTTCCACCCAAGCATGGGCCTCTGCTGAACAGGTCAGATTTTGGGTTCACTTGAAAAGTCGAAAATGTGCAAAAATATGGCTGATGATGGAGGTATGAATACATGTAGTGGTAACTAAGATGGATCATATAGTTATGTGCAGGCATGTGCACACACACCCAGACACAACCACAGATACACCCACAAACAAACACACACACGGACACACATGCAAATAGACACACACACATACACACATGAACAGGCTCTCAGACCTGTCCCTTGCAGAGAAATGAAGGCTTTTACAGCATGTCATGGCTTGCCTGATGTATCCAAATGTGATGCATTTCATTTCAAAAGCAGCAGTTGACCAAAGAATAAATAATTCAGTGCCCGTACACTGCAACTATATCAAAAATATATTTTAACATGAAATTTTAACAGTGCGCTCTCTCTCTCTCTCTCTCTCCCTCTCCCTCTCCCTCTCTCCCTCTCCCTCTCCCTCTCCCTCCCTCCCACCCCCACCCCTCAAATTCACCCTGAGGATGTGCCCTACAGACGACTATAACATGGTGTCTGAATTTCACACGTAGGCTACAGGGGTAGTTGTGGCTGCGTTGTAGCTTTTCTCCGTTGAGTTCCACATAATGACTCAGAAACGTGTGAGCAGATCAGTGCAGCTGTCTAGACACTATCAGCTGAAGATCAGACATAATAAACTCGAGGCTTGACCTCACACTTCAGGTGTGTTCCTGTGTCAGACCAAACCCAAAACTCAGGGGTTTGTGAAGGGACGCTTTTCTGATGGTCAGAATCCATTTTTATTTATCTACTCTGTATGTCTTTCTAATTTGAAATATGAATGAATTTAAGAATTTAAGTAATTCACTAAAAGTACATAGGCACAAAGGTACACAGAACATTTTCACAAACGCCCAGCCTTAATTATTGCATAGCTGCTTAATCTGTACCATTTGCCAGTCCCTGTTGAAAAGATTCTCTTTGAGGCCTATGCCTGTGTCTCCATTTTGGTGGCCTGTAGAGTAAGGTTGGTGGTTCTAATTATTGTAGCCACAATAAGATCCGCACAGCCGTTGGGCCCTTGAGCAAGGCCCTTAACCCTGTATTGCTACAGGGGAGGATTGTCTCCTGCTTAGTCTAATCAACTGTAAGGCGCTTTGGATAAAAAGATGTAATGACATGTAATGTAATTTGCTTGCTCCTTGTTTTACACCTGCTCTTTTGAGGCAGAGAAATGTCGCACAAAAATCGACCCTCGTTAATTGCGTGAGCTTCAGTCAATTCAACAGAATACATCATCAGCCACATGCATAATATCTCAGCGCATTACTTGCGTGATCCACCCTCAAATTTGTGTGCATTAAGGAGAGAAGCACGCCTTTGATGACTCACATACATGACATGCATACTGTGCTTTCAGCCCGTGCATCCATTTGATGCATAACACGCACGTTTCTGGGGCAGAATGCGTCATGCTGTATCTGCGTCAGAAACCAGCCCATGTTAATGAAACTGCACCGTGTCACCACCCCTCCTACGAAGAGAACCCTGGGGGAAACCCTGCTTACACCAGTGACCGTACTGAAAAAACCAGCTCAAGCTAGGTTGTGAACACCATTTTTACACTAGGGTATGTTGAAATTAAGTTGTCTTACTAACTTATTTCACAAATTTAATTGGTTTTTAAGATCATGATATTTGTTTAAAGAATGAAAAATAAACAATAACCTTTATGCCGGGAAACAACAAAATTGAGGATATTTAACAACATTATTCACTACCTATTGGTTCAGTCAACAGTGCACATTTGTCACTACAACTGATCTTTTCTTTTTCATCTTCTTCTTTGTAGGCATAGCCACAGTCATCAAAGACAATTTGATAAACATTATTGGACATCAAAGTAGCACAGTTAAGTTGCTTGGCTAGTAAATTGTTATTAGCATATTAGCATCTGCTACAGAGGGCATAATTGCTGAACGTTGAAGCTTTGTCATTTGTTATGTGTTCCGAGTAATGAGCTGTTTTATCATTTCTCTTTGTAAGTGTACTGGCTGCCTGTTTCTCAAAGGTATAATTAAATATTTAAAATAAAAAATACCTGGGGGGATCCTTTCTTTTACAAACACATTAATAGAGGAGACATCCAACTAGAACTGGGGCAGCCACCTCCCTCCCGGTGGACGCTAATTAAACTAAACTAGTTTCTGGCCTCTCTAAATGACTTCTGAGAACGCTTCCATTATCGCCCCTCAGGATCTCAGATTAATCTGCTGAAATGATATATTTATTCATATTAAATAGGTTATTAAACATATGGAAGTGAATATAAGTTATGTCTGAATATAAATTATCTCGTATTTGACCACATATTATGAGATTTTTTTGCTAATTTTGGTCAAATTTAATGAATATCTATGCAATACATTTTGTGCCTGTTCCTGCCTCATAGTTTACCTTTCTATGCCCGTGCTCATTCATTCCATGGGGATTGTTCTGTTGGTTTCTAGCAGTCACATGAATTATTGAAGTGTCTACATTTATATAAAATACAGTGGGATATATTTTGCCATTGAATTGTGAAGGCGTGCCATTTGAAGCCACTTTCTCTTTCTAGGATTCAGGTGTTTACTGTAGAAGGTACAGTGTAGGAAAAAGTTGTAGGGAATGTGGCGGGTTAGGTTTTTGTTAACCTAACCTTTAGTGTGTAGTATTTAAAATAAATAATGAAAAAGAGACAGCGTATCTATCTTCTGTCTGATCTTTCTCTTTTTTTATCTGGCATGACTGAGGCATGAGTCAACTTTGAGTCGTGTGGCCCTACAGTCTGTTTATTTAGATTGTTGAGATTGCATTGTTTTGTTTCTTTTACCAGTTACAGCTGCGGTTTCCAAAGTGTGCCTGCGGTTTTCTCCGTTCCTCTGTTCCGTTGCTCTAGAAGTGACGTCGGAGCAGCTACCGAGAAAAACAAGCCCTGAATGAATGAGTGAGATAATTTCGCGGGAGTCTGGAGTTGTGCTCCCTTGTCCATCAGCTGATTTACTTCAGGCTCAGATTTCAGGCTCAGATAGGTGGGGCCTTCAGCCTGATTTATACTTCTGCATCTTTCCCTACGCCGTAGCCTACGGCGTAGCCTGACGCTCGCCTCCCCAGAAATGTAACTACGCGTTGTAGCCTCTGCGTAGATTTGTCGCAGAAGTAGGAATCAGACTTCGGGTGATGCTGTGGCATGCCTCTTGTGTCATGAGGCTCCATTCACACACAGTGACCACTTTATTAGGTAGACCTGTCCACCAGCTCGTTAACGCATTATCTAATCAGCCAATCATGTGGCAGCAACATAATTCACGAGAGCTTGCAGACATGGTCAAGAGGTTGGGTTGTTGTTCAGACCGAACATCAGAATGGGGAAGATATGTGATCGAAGTGACTTTGACCGTGGAATGACTGACAATCAACAGATCAGTATCTCAGAAACTGCTGATCTCCTGGGATTTTCACACACAACAGTGGAAGTTTACAGAGAATGGTGCTAAAAACAAATAAAAAAACATCCAATCAGTGGCTGTGGGAAAAATGTCTTGCTAATGAGAGTCAGAGGAGAATGGCCAGACTGCCTGAAGCTGATGAGAATTACTCAGATAACCACGTGTCACAACAGTGGTCTGCAGAAGAGCATCTCTGAACGCACAACATGTCAAACCTCTCTCAATGGATAGGCTACAGCAGCAGAAGACCAATATGTCTAAAAATTAATTAATTAATTTAACCCGCTTATCCTGAACATGGTCGCAGGGGGGCTGGACTGTTTGGACTGTGGGAGGAAACCGGAGTACCCGGAGGAAACCCACACAAACACGGGGGAGAACATGCAAACTCCGCACAGAGAGGCCCCGGCCGACTGGGATTCGAACCCAGGACCTCCTTGCTGTCAGGCGGCAGTGCTACCCACTGCACCATCCGTGCCTCACATCTAAAAATATGTCTAATAAATACCTAATAAAGTGCTCACTGAGTGTATTTTTCCCATTGGTCCAGGCCTCACCGCAGAAATGAGCAAAATGGGGGGAGGAAAGAACTTGGGAGCCACTTCAGAGTTCAAGCTGCAGTCAGACGCCCTGTTTGTGCCTGCGCTAATGGTGGAGCCCTGCATGGCTTTCCTCAGCCGACTCCAGCCCCATTTCTCTGGCATTGTTATAGCAACTGAAGCAAACTATAAGTCCTTCCACTAACTTTCTGCATAAGCTGATTATACCACTCCAGGGCTGCCAATACACGCCTGTTCTCATGATCAGAACCGAAAAACACAACAAAAAAAAACTTCAGGGGACTGTGTTTATGATGAGCCTCGAAATTAAATAAGCGCTTCTTAAAACTGGAAGCAGAAATCTTTCTCAACAAAGGGGACTTTGAATTGATATGCAGTGCGCTAGCAGACTTTCCCATAAGACGCTTTCCTTTTTTCTTCCTTGTAAATTGCGGAACAATTCTCGGTAAAACATTCGCAGTCGACGGTTGGTGAAAAAGTGAAAAATGATGTTTGGGTGCCAATATCGACACGGACAAAAGGCCAAATGTTTTTGTAAGCCGTGGCGGGTTCCAGGGCGGACTGCCACAGCCTCACTCGGCTTACTGAGTCGTGGGCAGTAATGAGAATATGTGGCTCCTTTGCTCGACTTTGAAAAACATTCTTTCTTGCGGTTAAAACGGGGGCGGTTTTTTTAAGGCTAACTTCTAGACCCTGTCTGTGTGATTTAACATGGGAGATGACTGGAGACCCAAAAGGCCACTTTAATCAGGACTTAATGAACTGCTTAATCTCTTTCATCACCACATCAGCACAAAAAAAATGGATTCAAAGGATTCGAGATTATCCTTCCCTGCGAAGATTAAAAACAGAAAATGGATCCTGCTTGCTCTTTACCTGTTTAAAAATATCATCATTCTTCCTGAAATGTAATAACACTTACATCATTTATTTAGTCTATTATTATTTATGTATACGGTATATTCATTATTATTATGAGTTACATTTGTACACAGTGAGGTCCGTAAGTATTTGGACAGGGGAAGAATTTGTGTTCTTTTGGGTCAGTACTTCAGCACATTTGAAATGAAAAACCCACATTGGGTGATTCTTGTAGGAATTGCTTCACGTTTCATACAAAGAGCCTATGGGCCCAAAAGTAACTGGACACTTGGCCTCTCAGCAGTTTCTGATTAGTCCAGTGTATTCAATGGCTTTTTTGGGTTTCATTGGCACAACTCTGGTCCTCATGTTGATGAACATCAATGACAGACTTTGGAGGCAATGAAAAGTCAATACATACAGTGTCTGCAGTATGTATTTTACTTGCTGCACTTTATGGTTGTGTCCAATTAAGTTCTTGAACTATTGCTGTGTTTTTTTATTTTGGAGAAAAGAAAGGCTATGATTGCCTCTTTATTACAGGATGAATGACATGGTGATGGATGTGGAGTAATGGGTGTGCTTTGGCCCTGCAGTGATGGGGTGGGTTGATGGTTGGGCTCCTTCTTTCTCTGTGACTTCAGATGTCCTCTCAGCTCCAGCAGAAACACCCAGAAGTTTTTATTTGTATTTATTTGTTATTGAGCTATTTGCTATTTATCCGAAAGGACTTACAGTTGATTAGACCAAGCAGGGGGACATTCCCCCTTGGAGCAATGAGGGGTTAAGGCTCTTGACCAAGGACCTAACAGCTGGTCGGGATCTTATTTTATCTTACTGTAGCTACACCAGGGCTTGAACAACCAACCTTTCGGGTCCCAGTCATGTACCTTAGCCACTAGGCTACAGGCTGCCCCAAGATCTGTTCTTAATTCATTTCTCAAAGCTGATAAGTGGTGTTTGAGGTCCTGGGGGGGGTGCCATGGCGATCTCTGAGGTGCCACACTCGAGTCATTCATTTCTTCCATGTGAATAGCTGCTGAGTTCCTTCTGGAGGTGCTGCATGGGTGAATGGTTGGGAGGAGAGGTGCTGCATGGGTGAATGGTTGGGAGGAGATTTGTAACTGATGAGTAAGCGTTTGGTAACGGGGTTGGACTAGAGTGCAACCAAACCCCTCTCATTATAGCACACCCAGCTGTCAATCACTCAGCTGCTAATCTCAGGCCAAGATGCTCTGAGAGTTTTGTTCTGCAGCTCAACTCATCCGGTGTGTTCAGGTGCCGAAGAAAGAATGAGAAAGGAAGAGTGAAAAGACAACAAAAAAAACCCTTATCTCATCAGAAAAAATGAAAAACGAATTAGGCAGGGGTCACTGTGATTGAATGGAGTGGCATCTACGAGACTCGTGCAGTTATTTTCGACATAATCTAGAGCGGGAGTTGCTCTTGAGCTAAAGAGAGAAAAAAAAAAAAAAAGCTTTTAAAATCGCCCTGTAAGTATGTTAAAGCTTGCAATCCCATGAGAAAAATTATCTTTTTAATTAAAAGGACCAGCAGGAAGGGACTGGGATAAAGCTGGTATAATTATTAAAGACCTTCTCGTGCTAATCCCCGCTCTCGACTAATGATCCCTCGCTGTGGAGCTAAGCCACTCTCAGCCGGAGGGGAGGATTGGACTGTCCGAGTTTGGCGGCCGTTTGCATAGCCCAGGCCCTCATGCACAGGGGAAGCGTGCGAATTCTGCTAGCGATTTCAGGGCTACGCTAGCTGCACTGTACATAACATTTGCATTACGTTACATTTAGCAAATGCTTTTACCCAAAAGTGCGTATCAAGTTCATTAGAACAGACTGCAGAACGGGTCGGATAAGCTACGATGCACAAAGAAACAGTTGTGCTGCCATGAACATCGTCTTCAGTACATATAGGCAAATAGGCCAAGTTAGCGTTAAACGCGCATGAGAAGCGGGCTGAAACCGTGACCTTGTCAGAAAGCATCGCACTTCCGTCCTTGATGGCAGCTCTTTCGGTCCGTTCGAAACGGAGAATGCGTGATTAATCTTTTGTGGAAATGAGTCAGTTGCACAGACGTTGTATGAATCAGCATACAGCGGACTTACGACTCGCCTACGAGGGTGTCCCTCTCTGTATGCAGGAGGGAGCGGAGGGCAGTATGAGGGGTGTAATAGTAGGCCCTAGGAGAGTTGGGGGGGGGGGGGGGGGGGGGGGGGGGGGGGGGGGGGGGGGGGGGGGGGGGCAAAGGGAGCTCTATTTCAGACAGCCAGCGAGCTCGGGCCACTTTGTCAAAATGTTTACTTTGCAGAGTTTCCCCCGGCTTCTGCTGACCGCTGTTTACGGGAGTGAAAATAGTGCGCTGGGCTGGCGCCGGGAGTGGGCCGCGCGTGATTTGTGTTCCGCAGCTGGGCACGGAGGCAGCGCTCGGGCGGACAGCTGCTAACGGTTAATCCTCCCCCCCCCCCCCCGCGCGCTGACGTCGCCCCAAATTAATTGATACCGCACTTTTAAGAGCACTGGAAAGTTGTCTGCGGGGCCTCCCCCGGCATAAATCAGCCTGCCATTTCCCTCTCGTTACTGTCATGTCCCCTGTTCTGTTCCCCCCTCTGCTCTTCCGCCCTCTCGCTCTGTGTTTGCACACAATGGGGACGGGGAGATCCCTCAGAGCGCAGAGGACAGCCGTGTCACGCCCCCACGGGTGAGGCGGGCGGCGGGCCCCGTGATGTACGGTGCTCTCCGAGGCCCGGATCATTCTAAATCTGCCGGTGCTAAGTCCACTGTGGCAGACATGTTTGCGCTAGACAATGAGAAGAACACCTGGTGACAAAATGGCCTCCGGTCAGACCACGTTTTTTGTCGATTCTTGGGCGTGTACGAAAGGAACAGACAATGAGAAATATTGGCGGAGTCACGTCCTTCAAACTATATCGACGTGGGCGAGAAAGTCGGCATTTCTACCAAGGGCATTTTGAGTCGCAGACGACAGAATGCAAGCCTTTTATCTCACATAATAACGAAAGCACTTCATCATAAAGAGCTCTACTCACCCAGGCGCCATTTCATCTGAAAAACAATCTTAGTGTGGATTATATCATAATTTGTTTGCTGATCTATCTCAAAGCTGCCTGCGACATTCAGATACTGTAAACAGATGGGAGGAAAATATTTGAAGACTCTAGACCAGGAAACACACTGTGTACTGGGCAGATATGCTCTTATCAAAATAGCCGTTTGATTTGAATCAGAAATCTTCAAGGGTTGTTACCCTAGTGTCCGCACAAGGAAGACCTGGCCAAAGTTCGCTTTGCCCAGCTCTTTATATGATTTCCTCGTCTATGATAGCTTTTGTAACAAAGTATGAATTCCGGCACCTTCTCTGGTTTTCACAACCCTGCCAGGAGATGAAGCTGGTGAAAGATTTTAGCTGCTGTTGCATATTTATCAAATGCCGTTGCAACCTTTCAATTATGTACTTAAAGTTTGAGGTTTTAGGAAATATTTTCCTATCATTCTAGAGGCGGGACAGAAGGAACCACAAGCTGCAATCTTCAGCACTTATAAGAATACAGGAAGTGGCCTTGGCAGCACTGGTGTTCGGCAGTTCAAACTCAACACTGGAGTACTGCTGGCATCAGTGGGCGGTTTGGGGGTTTCTGCCGAAGCTACGTTTTCTGCTGCCGACTTCCGCTATCCGTCTCCACCAGCGAAGTCTGAGATGTTTCACTGGGGGATAATGAGGGGCTCCTCACTGCGGGGTGAGAGGGGGACCCGCATTGCAGAGGAGCTCGTTCTCCACAGGACAGAAGAGTTCGTAAACGGGAGCGAAGACCTCTAATTCCAGAGGCCCGTGCCCAAACTCAAAGGAGGTATTGTCGTCGTGGTGTCACTGGAAGGTGCATTCTGCTCTGACCACTTGAAACGAAACCTCGACTTCAACCTCAAAGTGCGCTTTGCGTTCGCGGACCCAAGGTCAGACGGACAGCGCTCATCCCACGACTGCGGATCTGTTGTGACCTCACTGACACAACACCGACACTCTTCCGGAAGGTTCTGCCACAGACAGAGACTCCCCACATGAGCTGCCATGGAAACAGCGATTACTCTGTTCAACCAGAGGACTGTGTGAGGGGAACAAAACGAATGCAGAAATCCCGAAGGGGCTTAACTGAAGGAACAATCGCTCTTGTGGTTTTCTTAACTTACACAAGAACAGTGATCTTCATTCCTGGTCCTGTAGAGCCGCAGGGTCTGCTGGTTTTCATTGTTACTTGGCACTTCATTGATCAGTTAAGCAGCTGATTACACAGTTAGCTCACCTCAGGGGACAGGTGACAGCCTGTAGTCTAGTGGCTATGGTACTTGACTCGGTCCCAGAAGGTTGGTGGTTCAAGCCCCAGTGTAGCCATGATAATATCTAAACAGCTGTTGGGCCCTTGAGCAAGGCCCTTAACCCCACACCCCACACCCCCACTCCAGGGGGTGATTGTCTCCTGCTTAGTCTTATCAACTGTAAGTCACTTTGGATAAAAGCATCAGCTAAATAACTAACAAACCTGGTCTCTTGGGTCTGAATTGGTTGAAAACAGAAAACCAGACCCTGCAACTCTCCAGAACCAGGAATGCAGATCACTGCACTAGACTGGACTGCCTTTGCCCTTATTCACAGATCTCTCCATCGCCGTAGCGGACAATGCATCATCTTAGCAGATTTGGCTTGCTAGGTTCGGCCTCCCCTGCCCAGACCTGGATCAGACACGTAATTGATTTGGATTCAAATACTTTTCTGTGCTCGGTTGATCTTGCCTGGTGCACTTGTGAGCCAACCAAGATGACCAGAAGGCAAGGTTTGCACTTTACAGTATTTCATTGGTTCTAATACGCCAGCCAAGCTCAGTAATGCAAAGAAAAGTATTAAAATCCTAAACAATTACGTATTTGACCCAGGTCTGCTGACCACTATGAATTTACATTTAATTGTAAAGACAATATTAGGTGAAATGTTAGAAGAATTGCCAAGGGGCAGTAATTTACAAAGGCTCGCCCCCCTGACTGTAGTTTGGTTTCCTCCTAATTATCTTTTCCAGAAGAAAGAGTGCCCCCTACAGCTACACCTCACGCCCCTTTTTGGCCGGGTTCCTTTGAGAATTAATCATGTAATTTTCCTCTACTTTAACTGAGGACCGCAGGTTTTGGTTCAATGGCAAATTACAGTAATTTAAGTCTTTCTTTTCAGTGGTTGTAGTGTACCATGCTTCTAGTGATATAGGCTGGAGTAGGGTTTCAGAAAATCAGGCAAAGTCAGACACAACCATCTGTATAGTACACCTTGAATAGGAATGTAGACTTGTATGAAAGTATGAAATTAGAATACGTGAACTAAGCTTGCTAAATTAAGCAAACGAAGCACATTATCCTCCACGGTAAGAAATAAAGGTTTTAATTTAATGGAGCCTGTGGCCAACTGCCTTTGGCAGAGAGAAAAAAGAAGTTTGAAACGATAGGTGGAAAACGGACAGAAGTGAAGTCAGTGATCCACCAAACCCCCGTGTTGTCGAAGAATGGGCTTTAGACTGAGTTAAGAAGTGCTGGCCCGGTTCGTCATCGTGCTTTGTGGGCATTGGCGCTGCCTGAAAGATCAAAAGGTGTTTAAGTGGATCAGAGCGCTGTAGACAGAAAGACTGAGAAGGAGAGAAAAAAATCTCCCGCTGGGAAATGAGATTCCTCTGCCTTTACGCCGCTCAGACGCATGAAACCGACTTTTATTAAGGACATGAAACGAAAAAAAAAAAAAAAAACGTTAAATAATAAACGTTATCGTCTCCGTAGTACTGAAAGACATGCAGTGATAGGACGGAGGTGTGCATGTTTAAAGGCTTGTTAAAATCATATAATTCGACTGATAAAAAATAACTGACATCTATTGGGGTTTTTTTTCTATAACCGGCTCAGTGTGTCTGTCTTTTTGCCAGAGGAATTATTAACAGTCCAAATGAATCAATTTCTAATAAGAACAGGCTACTATGTAGCCTACTGTTCATTTCAGTGAAATAAACTAGGCATACTGTATACTTTTTCAATGTGGCATTGACACATTCTTATTCAAGACGGTCTGAAATAGCAACTCCTTGTGTTATTATCTCAAATCAGACTTTCAAGATATTACAACTCCATTTCAGAGTTAGCCTTATCAGTCAGGGCTTTAACAACGTTGGTCTAATCACGTCTATGAATCTTGTTCCGTCGAATAGATCAATCTAATACCACAATCGTTTTAACCGGGCGGTGCTTAAATAGCTTCATCTTACAAACAATTAAACGAATTAATGCGATCACAATGTAATTGTTGTCTTTGTGGTTCCAGGCAGCTGAACGCTTTGCTGCGGGGAGAGCGAATCCTCTCATAGCAGCAGTCACCTGTTCCATAATGTAATATTTGCAGATGCATCGCATTATCTCGTATTTACTTTCAGGAAACAAGACGCCGAATCGAAAGCGCAAAACCAATTATCTTGGCTTGACGACGGCTTTGATCGCGACCAGTGCATTAGTTTCTCGGCCGAACTTCGAAACACATCTTGATAAACCGGTACTTAAAAGCGAGAGTGTTTTCAATCTTAATTTACGTGTACGGGAAACTCAGGCGACGGGCACGCTTCGAGTGGGAACGATGACAGGTGTTTGCCGAGCAGCCGATCGTTCCGAAACGGCGAGACCGTTTTATACTCCATTTAAAATGTAATTAGTTTAAACCACTGCAAGCTCCAAATGCAAAATGCAACTCAAATGTCAGAATACGCAAAACTGAGGATCTAACTGCAAATGCTACAGTTGTGCTTTTATGATGTTATTTTCTCATGTCACAGTTTACCTTAATTAGGATGTGAAAACACGTCTGTCTGTATGCGCTGTTTCTGTTTATTTAGATCTAGATAATGATATTGGTATGCTAAGACACTGCTGTGCTATTTACATGTTTATTTTTTACTTTTTGTATAAACACATTCAAGATGCGGCTGTAAAAGCAATGCGTGAAGCATTATTGTTGCTCCTGTTTTGACGCGGGAGGTTTTTCGATGGTGGCTTATGGCGGGCGGTAAGTGCACTGGTCCACTCGCTTGGCTTGTGTGCGAGAACCACAGTGTTGCAGTGTTGGCAAAGGCACCGTGCTGAATTTAGAGTGCAGTAAAAACACACATTACCACAGCAGCTGTTCGTGCGTCTAAATGCAAAACAGAACAGGAAAGACAAACTGTCTTTTCCGTGCTGCTATTTTTCTTAATTTCTTTCATTACTGAGCTTGTACTGCGGTCATTTTCAAAGGTCAGGAACTCTAATGCTGGGAAATAATTTGTTTAATTTACTTTTTCAGCTTAGTTGTTTTCCAGTTTAGTCCACACACACACATACACAAACACACACACACACACACACACACACACACACACTCAGGCACATACACAAACACACACACACACACACACACACACACACACACACACACACACACACACACAGCTGTTGTAGTGTTTTGTAGAACAGTGGTCCTCTGTCCTCTACCTTACCCGATAATCCTGGCGAAGCTCTATTATTTTAGGCTGCGAGGCGAAACTCTGAATCTCGGATACCTTCAGGTCAGTGTCGTCTTTGAAGGCGCTGTTTTGACAACACCAACGTCCACCCTTCACCCAGACCCCTTCACACAGGGCACATTCCGACCCAAATTCGCTTTAATTAAGCGCCGTTTTAAATGCGCCCCGATTTCACTGTTGCATTCTTCTTCCTTTGAAAACATAATGAAGAGGTGAGGGGATAGGGGCATGGTTGAGGTGTGTTTCAATAGTGAGCTACAATTCTAGTCATTCATGTGAATACCAAGTATTTGTGGATGTTGTGCAGAAATAGCACTCTTCCACACATACTTTACTGGTAGGAGCACACTGTTCATCTCTTGGATGCCAGGTAGGCATGATTCAACTCAGAGAGGAACACTTTTTCCCTTTCAATTAACCTTTCATTTCACTTTTTTTTGTTTCAGTCTTTTAAAACCATGCCTATTAAAGCACGAGGCTAACTGCCATCTGCACTACAATCCGAGTCATTTCCCAGAGCAGGCCGCGGCACAGTTAAAGTTTCTCCAAAGTTTTCCTACTAAAACTCCAGAAGCTTAATTGCTTGGTTCTCTCCCAAGCGAGACTACACTCTTTTTTTCTCACAAGTCTCCTTTTTCCCCCCCCTATTTTTTCTTTCTTGCAGCATTCATTCTTTCCTGTTTTTTTCCCCCAAACAGTTCCACGCACCCGAAATGCAGCCTGCGAACGGATTGCGATGCTTTCGGAGTGCCAGGTCGGCCGAGAGCCGAGAGCCAGTAGCGAATTAGATTTGACCCCGAGCCCCGTTTGACCCGGCAACAGGCGTTTTCCTCCAATCGGCTGTAAGGAAGGCAGTGGAGAGCTAACAGGGCCTAAGAGCCGGGCAGAAAGAATGAGCATTCCTCCTCCCTCATCTTTCCTCTGTGCGTTTCCTCTGAGTAATGCCGGGCCCTGACGCTCAGATGTTTCCTTACCCTCAGCTTTGGGTGGCTGTAAACTGCCAGAGCACACACTGCTGTAAGATTACAGTACAACTCTGCTGCCAGCAAGTTACTGTAAAAATTACAGGACTTTTCTTTTTACATATACATATAGACAAGCAGCCACAACTTATGACAATAAATAAGCACAGCAAGGCTTATTAGAATATTAGAGTAATATTATTATTATTATGAGGTTCTAACTGACATTTTTGAGTTCGTAAATATGTGGTTTATAGGGCACTAAATATATGTGTGAAGTTGTAAACAAAAGGACCAAGGTCATGACACGTCTCTCAATATTACATTTTTAATGTATTGCTCTAGTGGTTTGAACAGCCAGGGTGTATGTGTGAGCTTGGCTGTAGACACATGACTAACTGAAGTCCAAGAGAATACGGGCATGGGCTTGTAGACATGGAAGTCCTTAAACACGTTTACATTTCCGCAGAAGATCAAGATTTCTCTCTCGTCTTTCATTAAGCAACAATCCACGTTATTGTTCAAGACAACATTTGCAAGATTAATTCAAGAGCAAAGTCATATAGTGACAAACATTTAGAGACAAACCTGGCCTTTGGAAAGAACATTGGTTTTGTTCCTTCAGGTTTGCCAGGAGAAAACAAATCATCCTCTTAGATCTCCAGATTTCAGACATGATGTTCTTGGTTTGTTTATGAATAGGTTTTTAGATCTGTCTCCTTCATAATTCTCATCTGCTGACAGAATCTTTATATCAGCCTCCTACATCATTTGTTTGTTTCGGAGTGCATGGTTATTATAATTTAAAATTCTCCAGACTGATCCATATTTCCCCCTTAACTTGTTAGATCTTATCAAAGGCGGGTGGTATGAGGCTACTCGCTGTGTAGGACACCACTCTTGTCCAGGTTGTCGAACGTACTGTACTGTTTTTTTAAGACTTGCGGCTTTCATGTCCGGCTTTGTTATGGCGCTAAGTAGCTGACTGGCATGTTTTCATTTATATTTATGCATCTTTGACAACAGAACAGAAATGTAATATTCTTCAGAATCCATTTCTTTGATGGCAGGAATTTCAAGCTGCGCGTTCAAAAAGAACACACAAACACAGGAAGCCGTGTGTGGTACACTGCAAAAAGTGCCTGTCTTAACAAATGATTTTCTCTCAAGTAGAAAATATTATCTTGTTTTAAGTTAATGTTTGCTTGAGAAGTGAGATTGTCTTATGCCGTTGGCAAATCTTCAAGTCAGTCAGACTATCTTACCTCATTGCCAATATTCTTTCGCAAAAAAGTAAAAGAAATAAGATTTTAGGCTGGTTTCACAGATTAAGCCTAGTCCTATTCAATTGTAAATGGAGATTAGCCATGCAAAACTAATAGTGCAGGCCTACGCTTAAGCTGTGTCTGCCTTGTTTTATTTTTAGTTTTTTTAGCAGTGTAGATTTTCTGGCCATACTCCAGAGAAAATGGCAGAGAGAGTTTTTGTGGGGCTCTGGTTTGAGGTGACAGAATGGAGGACAGCAGGTTTGGGATGTCAGAGACCGAGGTGTGGGGTGCCGGGGGAGACGGGAGAAGCGAGACGTTTTGAGGAATTCTGAAAATGTGGGCCGAGACGGCGGGAGAGACGGGGCTCGATGGCAGCAGCCGTGTGGCCCCGCGTGGTGTTAGAAAAACACGGCCCGCCGCCTCTCGGGGGCCCCCGTCCCCAGGAAGCCGGCTCGGCCGCGGAGTGGCACCGGTTCGTCCCCAGCTGTCACGCTTTACAGCCCGACGGCAGGGCCAGATGAGCCTGCGGTATCCGGACCTGTCAGAGCAGGGAGCGGGGGGGGGGGGGGGGGGGGTTATGGCCCCAGGAAACACACCGTGTTTTCACTCAAACACTCCTCTCCCCTCCAGGTTTTCAGTTTCGTCTTGTTTTTCTTCAGTTATGGTTCTCAATAACATCTCCGTTGCTGTTCCCCGGCGCTCACTGCAAAAAAATGTCTCAACAAGTGTTTTTAGTCTTGTAATTAGACTTAAGATCTATTGCTTTTCTCTCAAGTACAAAATATTAGCTTGTCTTAAGTTACCGTTTGCTTGACAAGTGAAATGTTCCTATTCCGTTGGCAAATCTTGAAATAAGTCAAAACTGTCAAAAAAAGTAAAGGAATAAGATTGTAAGCCTCAGTATAAGTGCTAAAGTACTTGTGGAGATTGACATATTTTTCATTTTTGGCAGTGCTGAGACCTTCAGCCGTGTTTATTGCTTTTAAGGTGTAAATCAGTTGTTGAAAAAATCTGCCCCGGGCCCCGGCGTTCTTCCTGGTCTCTGTTACGGCCAATCAATTAAGGTCGTTGGGAACGTGTGTTTCGACTCGTCCGTGAGTTTTCCTCAAACATGTTCTCAACATGTTTCTGTTGCCTTTAAATTCTTCATTTTCCTGAAGCGTGTTTGTTAATGTACAGCAGTGAGGGGGCCATGGATTCCACCAGTCACTCCGTGATTGGATCTGTGAAAAACTGTTACGTCTTCCTGAAGGAATGAGGAAAGACTTGACAGTTTGAGCGGTGTTCGGCCTCTGCAGGCTACTTCCCTAACCTTAACTAAATAAATCAGAAATAAGAACATATGTTTTATTGATGGAAGCTGTTTTCTCTCAGGAGGTTTTGCTTGATAAATATGTGGAGGTAGAAGTTCAGAATAACTTTTGTCAGTCAATCTGGCAAAGAGAGCTTGCCAAATAATGTAAATGTAATTTATGCTTTTCATTTTCAATTGCGCATTACAGAAAACAAAACTTTGGCTTCATCTGAAAGATTAAAAATGCAGGGATATAATTTTATTCGTAATACCTTCCGTAAGTATTCATTACCTAAAGTAGCCTTAAGAGGGTAAATCATCATTCAACAGACATCTAAAGTGTCGAATTGAGAACAATTAACACCATTTTTCAAAATGGCCCCTGGAGTAAGTTTGGGAACCTCTGGTGTAAATTAGGCACTCAAAGACAATCACAGAAATTGGAAACATGAAAGTGGATGTTTTTCCTGCTGTTTCGCGTTGCGAGCTGTTTGGGTTGTGAGATCTGGCCTTCTGCGAGGTGCCGGTGGCGGACTGTGAAAGCTTAGAAGCTCAAATCTCATTCCTGTCGCTTCAAAATGGAGACTGTGCGAAAATAAAGACTCAAATGAAAAACTGCAATCACCGCCCCCACATCCACTTCCTACTAAAGTTCAACACCCACAACAAGAGTCTCAACAAATAATTATCTGGTGTTTTTGAAGCATTTAGCAATTTATTTATTTATTTCAGAAATTAGCATCTGAATACAGCCAGTTGTTGTTTCCTGTGGTTTTAAATCCCTTTCTTTTTGCATTGTCGCAGGCAAGAGGATCAGTCCAACAAAATCCTAAAAAAAAAAGGGCTTGAAGAAATTAATGAAATAAGGAATAGAAAAGAACAATAAAAATACACGTAGGTCACTGTAATATACTGAAGATGTTGCCTTGCCATATAGAGTATCTTTGGCCCAAAGTACCCGTTGGTAAGGTTAGGATGTGTGCAATGACCTTTGACCTCATCAGAGAATCGGACAAAGAGGGAAGCACTCATGCTGAGCTGGACCATTGAAGGCCGTTCACTTCACCAGGGGGCTGGCACATTAGGAGCTAATGTGCGTAAAAATTATAAGAGTTCTGAATCCCCTTTTCTATAGTAATCAGGTGGAATTAGCCTTTTTCAGCTTGGCTGATTTGCAAAAAACTTCTAAAACCCCATCCGCAATGGCAAATTAAACAGTGTAATTAGCATTTGAGACAATGAATATTTCATTTGATGCGACTTCGAGGTCAGAAAGATTAACATGCAAATGCTTGGCCACACTGAGGGATTATGGGAGTGAAACTCTCATTTCTGTAAAGCACAAAGACTTAATGATGGCTAAACAGAAAAAGGCAATGATTGTTTTGTTTTTTTAATGAATTTTTGTTTTGTGACTCAGATTATCGAGCTAGAGTTCCACCAGGCCTGGACTATCCCAGATGCCATGGGCACCGTTTTGTTATTTGGGAGGATTCAGTGTTACAAACCAGCTGTCTGTTTTGAATAGCTAATTTAACACATTTCTTTATTTCCTGTACATGAAATTCTCTTTTTTCTTGTTCCAAACACTTCTGATGCAAATGGAAAAAGGTTTGCGTGTTTGAGAAATGAGGTGTTCCTGCTCTGCTTTAACAGTTACTGTGGACAGTGCACACTCAAGGTAGATCAGATATCATTCTGAGTAGAGATTCTGAAAGCGAGAATCAATGTACATTAACTTTGAAATGATCTCTTACTGTAAATGCACAGGACAGCTATGTGCAGTTGAAAGGGGTCATCATCCCTGAAAGGCAGGTTGTTTTGTAGGGGTGCGTATACCCGCCTAGTATCACAGTGCTTTGCCAGAGTTTTCTCACCGACTCTATTGTGTGCTTCTATAATGTTGTGGTCTTAATCTTCATTTTTCATACATTCTTGATCTATGGCTGTGATATTGTCTGCTGAACTCAGTTCCCTTGCTTTGCTATTTTGATTTCTTACGAAGCCACACTTTAATGATTTACGCAAAGTCCTAAATATGCAGGAACTACAACAGGCTTGTGAGTGTTTAGTCACAACGTTAATGTTAAATGTGGGTGTTGCATCTCGGTCTTTGTCTTGAGGATATGTAAGAAGATTTGCCGTCTTCTCGAGGAGTGTGTTCTTCCTGAGGGATTGTTGTCCTTGATTGACAGTTCCAGGTGTAATTGCTTTAGACCTGTGCTAACAGTGAGATTGCTGTTTAAATAATTCCGGATGATGTTGTGTTTGGGAATACAAAGGGAAGTTATCGCTGGGTTTCATCGCTCTTATCTTCCGAGAACATTAGAACCATGTATGATTTTATACGAAGAAGAAATTAATGTTCAATATCTTCAGCCTAAGAATTTCTGACTGGCACTTGATTAGAGCTTAATTCACTACATTATCTCCTGTAGTGAAATTAGTTGGGTAGAAAATTGTATTGTTAATCAGAAAGGTAGCAGAGTGTATACATTGTGTGTGCGTGCGTGCGTGCGTGTGTGTGTGTGTGCGTGCGTGTGTGTGTGTGCGTTGTAGGAGGGGAGTTGGAGGGGGTTTAGTGCATACTAGAGAGATAATCATTTGACAAGATTTTGCTTTTACCTGATAAAAAATGTATGTTGAAATATAAACACAAGTCAAAACAGTCTTATTATTATTGTGTATAATCAAAAACATTTGAACATTTTCTTGTGTTGTAACTGCCTAAAGTGGCCTTAAGAGGGTAAATCATCATTGAACAGACATTGAAAGTGTTGAATTGAGAACAATTAACACCGTATTTCAAAATGGCCGCCAAAGTAAGTTTGAGAACCTCTGGTGTAAAGTAGCCACTCAAAGACTGGGTGTCTGCGTGTGCACAGATAGGACTGCAGGTCATTTAGCTTTAGCCTTTAGCCAGGCTCTCCATCTCCATCCTGTGTGAGATTAAGACCCTCACTCTCTCCCTCTCAGACATTGGCTCGACTCAGTTCTCTCACTGCCTCATTCCTGCACTCTGAATACTCCCAGGGACCTAAAATAATTAGGAGCGAAAATTGCAGCTGACACCGTTTCTGAAAGCCGGGGACAGGAATGAGAGCAGAGCAGGGATCCTCCGTGCCCGGAACGAGGGATTGACAAAAAAGAGGAAAAGAAAGGAAAGAAGAAAGATTGGGTCCTCAAGCTCTGTGAGAAGCCAGGTTGGAGGAGTGGAAGAAGAGATTTGCAGACTTTAATGCGTGTGAGAGATGAAAGGCCTCATCAGGACCCCTTAACGGCTGCCCGAAAGAGTGCCTGTGCCAAGGTTAATACAGAAAGCTTCTCCAAACTACATAATGTTCAGGACAACAAGAGAGGCACAAACCGAAATTAAGAAAGGATCCAGATCATCTGTCCTCCCTTCCTCTCAGACAGAGAGGCCAGCTGGGTCTGAAGTTATCTTTGTTAGAGGGGCACAGCATACGATGTGGGTCTGAAGTTATCTTCGTTAGAGGGGCTCAGCATACGATGTGGGTCTGAAGTTATCTTCGTTAGGGGGGTACAGCATATGATTTGGATCTAAAGTTATCTCTGTTAGAGGTGTACAACGTACAATTTGGGTCTAAAGTTATCTTCATTAGAGGGGTACAGTGTACGATTTGGGTCTAAAGTTATCTTTGTCAGAGGGGTACAGCGTACCCTTCGGGGGGAAGGAAGCGGAGAAGTTCTCGCGGTGAGAAGACTAATTAAAATGGCTGTCCCACCCAGCGCGAGGAGCGGCGGTTGGGAGGTGACGGAGGGGGAGAGATAGAGGAGGTATTAACGGTTATATTTCACAGTTATATTTCACAGGGGTAAGAGCGCCGAGGAACAGAACAGATGCTGTGGTGCTCCGTCCGGGGCACTTAAGCGAAAACGCCGCCATTAAAAACGTCCGGTGGGGCAGGGGTAGAGACGCGCTCTTAAATGTTGTACTGGGCACCGTCGTTTGTGCGTCGCTTAGTAACGGCTTTTTATTTTGAAGATCGGGGGTGTAATTTGGGCTTACCCATAGGGCCGTGTGTGTAGTCTAAACTGAGCTGGAATCAGAATAACAGTGCACTCTCTGAAATCAAGGTACAAAAACCTCCTAAAAGGTACAAATGCTTGTCACGGACCTGGTGGTTTTCCACCCTGCCTTTGCCTGGGAGTCAGATGTCAAGACAGTCTGGCCAATCAGTAGCACTATTTGTTCAGGTAATTACCTGGAAGAAAAGAAAACCAGGGCTGGATTTGGATTCAAGGTCCAGATTTGATAATGGCTACCCTGTAGGTACATAAGATTGTAGCACTAGCTAGCAAAATATAATGAATTTTTACCTTTTTTTGCTTGGAAAATGTATTCATTTCAGGGTACATTTGGGAAATTTGATCCTTGAAGAACTAAAATGTACCTCCACTATGTCTTAGCAGAAATATGTCAGTGCATATTTGTGCTCAGACATACTGTATGTAGGAAAGAGGGGCACAAGGCGAACAATGGACTGAGAAGAAGTATTTTAAGTGGCTGAAAATTCAGCAACAGATAATTATCTTATGGACTGACGTAAACAAGCGTTGCTTTACGATTCCTTTCACCTCGTTCTGAAAACCGCCATTTTGAGCGGTCCTGACACATTTAAGATACTAAGAGTGGAGAAACAACAATTAAAATGTAAATGTAAACGATGACAGATTGTGCTGTATCTGTACTCAGTGATTACCTGTGACTGATTGATATGGGGCATTTTTTGTGAAGTAGTCTCTCTCTATTTTGAGCTTGGCCACTCACGAGAGGGGGACCGGCTGGGAGACCTGAAACGCGGTGACTTTCGGCAGAAATGTCACTTTCTGACGGGAATGCTAATGTGGCGCACGCTTCCCTCCAAAGGTGACTGTAAATGTCGCGCTCAGCTAATGAGGCCCCCAACCCATTTCTGTGTAATCGTCACGGCCTCCTTAAAGCCCGGGTCCTCCGGGAATCGCCCTCAAATCCCGCTCATATTAGAAAATAAATTGACAGCCGGATCGCATCTGGGTCATTCTCCCCTCCTCGAATCTCCAGACCTGTATCTTGTTGTCGCTAATTCTTTTTTTCTCGGTGAGAGAGGGATTCTCCAGTGAGAAATATTAAAGAAACCCAGGCAATGCATTTCAAATTCTCCGTCCCCTTTCGCCGCTAAACAGATTTCCTGCCGACCTTCTCTGGTGCTGAATTCTCGCGTTTCGTTTTGCGCCTTGTGTAATTTAATGTGATCGGGTGACCTTTGACCTCTCATCATCGTGCGGGATGGGCAGTACGTGAGGCAGGCTCTGAAGAGGTTTGCGGTTTACCATACGCGCACGTGAGCAGCCTGTGGCCTGGTGGCTAAGGTACATGACTGGGACCCGGAAGGTTGGTGGTTCAGGCCCCGGAGTAGCCCTGATAAGCTCCGTACAGCCGTTGGGCCCTTGAGCGAGGCCCTTAACTCTTTTACTCCCGGGGGCCCATATGAAGTGGCTCAACCCCCAAGGGGGTTTGGCTTCAGTTGAGAAAATGTAGTAGGGTTTTACTCGGGGCTCAAAACAATAGTATAGCAGTCATTTTGATTGGTTGAAAAGGTATAAGGTTGAGAATGAGTTCCAGAAGGATCACACTTGAAGGATCTCCCAGATGTACCCTGAAAGTACAGTAATGTTCTCTTTGGGTACAAATGAGTACATTTTCCAAGCAAAGATAATGAAAATAATAATAATAGTAATAATAATAGTTTTATTTGTATGGCACCTTTCATGCAAACTGCAGCTCAAAGTGCTTAATAGGAAAAATAAAAGCAAAAGGCAAAAAGCAGGGAAAAGCACAGCAAGCATAATCAGTTATAAAGGTTTAAAACAAAGAATCAAGGAGAGTTAAATAGAAAAAATAAAACAATGTATATTGAAATGAATACTTAAAAACAATATAAAAATAACTATGTATTTTGAAATAAAAACAAGTCAATAAATAATAAGTAAAATAAATGAGTAGAATAAAAGATAAAAATAAAAATTGTATAAGACAAAATCAAAAGATAGTATTAATGGGCAGGATAAAAATGAGTTAAAAGCCAAATTTAAAAGAATGTGTAAAGAAAGGTACACATTCATTATATATTGCTAGCTAGGGGCACAGTATAGGGTACTGCTCCAGTGACAAGCACATGTACCTTTTCAGACACTATCGTACCGGGGTGTGTGTGTGTGTCATGTGTGTGACGGTGTGTGTGTGTGTGTGTCTGTGGCGGTGTGTGTGTTATGGTGTGTGTGTGTCTGTGGATGTGTGTGTGTGACGGTGTGTGTGTGTGTGGCGGTGTGTGTGTGCGTGCGTGTGTGCGTGTGTGTGTGTGTGTGTGACAGTGTGTGTGTGTGTGTCGTGTGTCTGTGGTGTCTGTCTGGTGTGTTCCCTCTCTCTGGTTTGTGGGGGCCTCTGTTGGGTGGGCAATGGGAAGGGGAGTAATCAGCACTGAGCCCTACACTGTAAACACAAGCTGCAGCGTCTGGGGCGATGGCCTGGCCTCTCCTCTCCCAGACCTGACCTTCAGAGACAGGCGCTTCCAACACACACAGGTGTACAGACATACGCACACACACACACACATACATACGCACACACACACACACACATACAAATTCACTCACACACCACACATCTCACACACACACACACACACACACACACACACACACAGACATACGCACACACACACACACACATACAAATTCACTCACACACCACACATCTCACACACACACATACACACACACACAGACATACGCACACACACACACGTACACATTCACACCCACACCGCACGTCACACACACACACACACACACACACAGGTGCACGGACATACGGACACACGCGTGCACGCACGCAAACACACTTACACGCACGTGCACGCAAAGAAACACCCGTCTGCATGCGCCCACACACACCGACCGCACATCACACACACGCAAACACATGCAAACACACACAGCTAGGCACACATGCACACACATACACACACATACAGGCACACATTTATATGCACACAAATACACACACACTGAATACACACACACAAATACACTCAGAAACATGCACACGCACAAACAGACACACACACACATACGCACTCATTTCTTCCTCTCATGTGCATTCATGTCGCTTTTTACGACTGAAATTAATCGTTTGTAATTACGCTATTTAATGTGTAGTACAGGTGATTTTCAGAGATTATGACAGATGTAATGAATATGCAGGGGTGGCTTTTCATTGAAATTGCATTCTGCTTTCTTTATGTCACTTGAAGTGGAGTGTCGAAAGGAGAACCAGCATCCCTGTGCGGTAACATCAATTCCATTTTTAATCATTCCTTTCTTTCCTGACACGCTATAAGCTATAAGCTGGTTTCTTAGCAACAGAAGCGCAGTTATGCATTGGGCACTTACATGCTCAGTAACCGTATCACACACTTAAACAGGCTGATAACCTTTAACAGCAAGCCTAAACTCTCACATAATCTCAGCATTTCACTTTCTCTCAATGCTCTGTGGAGCACCACACTCTGTTTTAAACTATCGCCAAAGTGCGTACGGTTTCTTCAAGAAATATATAATGTAAATCTAAAAATATATAAATACATACAATGATATGAATAGAAAAAAAAATCCATAATTTGCCTGAAGAATAAACAAGAATATAACTGTCTGCAGGGTCAAAATATGTATTTGCTTGGCAAGAGATTTTCTTTTTTTAAACATTGGTTTGCGCCGTCGATAATTTTCCTCTTGCGTGTACACTCACTGAGCAATTAGTTAGGTAGTACCTGTGTTTGTTCATGCAAATATTTAATCAGCCAATCATGTGGCAAAAACTAACGTGGTCAAGAGGTTCAGCTGTTGTTCAGATGAAATGTCAGAAATGTGATCTAGGTGCTGATCTCCTGCACAACAGTCGCTAGAGTTTGCAGAGAATTGTGCGAAAAACAAAAAGCGTCCAGTGAGCAGCAGCTTTGTTAATGAGAGAGGTCAGAGGAGAAGGGCCAGACTGGTCAAAGCTGACAGAAAGGTGACAGTAACGCAAATAACTACACATTACAACAGTGGTATGCTGAAGAGCTTCTCAAAACTCTTATGTGGATAAGCTGCAGCAGCAGAAGACCAAAGTCTAAAAAAAATAAGTCTATTAAATACCTAATAAAGTGCTTACTGAGTGTATGTTCTCCCCAATAAAAACTTGTTTTCATTAGTGGTCCTGTCCCCGGGGCGAACACAAACGCCATTTTTTGATTACCAGGCCCGGGTGTGCTTGCTGGGCATGAGCACTGAACACAGGGGTGAAACATTACCCAGAGAGCCCTTCTTTCTTCAACAGACGAAGCACTGAGTCCATACGGGTCTCACTGTTATGATTCTGAGAAATGATGGTTTTCAGGCCGCGGCGATGGCATTTCGCGCCGCTGTCTCACTGTGGCGTGGCCGCGCTCAGATCGCGTGCGCCGAGCCGCTTCAGAGGCACGAACGCTTCAGAGTGAAGTGGAGGCCCGGTGAGTCAGTCCAGACAGACAGGCTGATATCACCTTACATGAACATTATATTCTCTCCCACACTTCCCTACCGTGTGCATTCATGTGAATGATGCTGTATGCGGTAAGATATGCCAGTGTTTGTATTCTAGACCTTAATTCGACTATCCCAGTTCCACACACCGTGTTATACTTCAGCATTGCTGGGCCGTACCAGTCTGTGCTGGCTGTAGGTCTAATTGGTGTTCAGTGAAATGTTAGTCCCAGGGAAGGTTTCACACTGGAGTGGGCTGCTCTTTGTGTCTACTGTGCATAAGAGGTTTGGCTGGTTGGGGGCAGGAAAATAAATCTGTATTGTCAAACAAGAATAACACTTAAGACATTACTTCACGTTCTTACAAAAGAGAGGCCAAAATCTTATCTTATCTGTAAATGTATTTGTCTTTTTTACCGGTGCCTCTGCAGAAACGGTAGTGCTAGGAAAGTATTTATATTTTGTACTACTAGGGGCGGCATGGCTCAGGCAGTAAGAGCAGTCGTCTGGCAGTCGGAGGGTTGCCGGTTCGATCCCCGCCCGGGCAGTGTCAAAGTGTCCCTGAGCAAGACACCTAACCCCCAAATGCTCTGACGAGCTGGTCGGTGCCTTGCATCGCCGTTGGTGTGTGAGTGTGTGTATGAATGGGTGAATGAGAAGCATCAATTGTACAGCGCTTTTGATAAAGGCGCTATATAAATGCCAGCCATTTACCATTTACTACGTACCATTCTGGAATATGTTTTGAATATTGTTAAACATACAGCAGCATAATTTACACTTCAGCCCTATTTTTATTTGAGATCATATTTGGACCATATGCATTAGTATACACTCAGTGACCACTTTATTAGGTAGACACCTGTACACCAGCTTGTTAATGTTTGTTAATCAGCCAATCGTGGCAGCACCTAAATGCATAAAATTATGCAGACGTGATCAAGAGGTTCAGCTATTGTTCAGACCAATTGCCAGAATGGGGAAGAAATGTGATCTAAGTGACTTTGACCGTGGAATGTTTGTTGGTGCCAGACAGGGTGGCTTGAATATCTCAGAAACTGCTGATCTCCTGGGATTTTAACACACACAACAGTCTCTAGAGTTTGCAGAGAATAGTGCGAAAAACGCCTTGTTAATGAAAGAGGTCAGTTGAGAAGGGCCAGACTGATCAAAGCTGACAGGAAGGTGACAGTAACGCAATTAACCGCACAGAATGCAGACGAGCATCTCTGAACACACAATGCTTCAAACATCTTAAGTGGATAGGCTACAGCAGCAAAAGACTTGATAAGTCAAAAAAATCAGTCTAATAAATATCTAATAAAGTGCTCCAGCATAGTGTACATTAGTGTACAGTGTAGACTACATTGTAAGTCTACATTAAAGCAGTGATGCTGACCCTTCTGTAATGCATAGCGGTTTGCATATCCTCTGGGTCTACATCACCTCTGCATCTTCAGCTGTGTGAGACGGGCGTTGTCCTGACGACGGCTGTTTTGGCGCACGCCGGCGCCTCGCGGCAGGGCTGGGGCTCAGAGAGGAAGCGTCGCTCTGATGGATGGGCGTCCTCTCCGTGAGCGTCTCATTTCCTGTCACTGCAGCCACACAGGTGCGCCGACACGCCAACGTCACAGGACTCGCACCTGGGGCCCGTTCATTAGCTCTGAGATGACAGGCGCCCGCCGTGACAGAACACTCTGGAAATTGAGTTTCTCCGGGTGTGAACAAACAACCGTATGCCCGCGACGGTATCTGGCGGTAACAGAGACAGCCTCATTAGCTCATTAGGGTTTCTAAACAGGAGCTGGGGCACTCGATTTTGGCTGTTGGCGTGAGGGGATAAACCTGTAGCCTAGTGGCTAAGATATATGACTAGAACCTAGGAGGTTGGTGGTTCAAGCTCCAGCGTAGCCACAATAAGGCCCCTTGGGCAAGGCCTATAACCCCACATTGCTCCAGGGGGGATTGACCCCTGCTTAGTCTAATCAACTGTAAGTCGCTGTGGATAAACGCATTAGCTAATTAACTGTGATGTAATGAGTTACACAGCACATGGTGACCAGTAGCAAAAAAAAAAGTAGGTCATTTATTAATGAAACTATGCCTACTTATAATTCCAGATGTGAAAGTGTATAGTTTCATTTTCGCGTGTGCGGATGTCCGGATCTCGTCGTCTTTCGAAATCCCGACATTTTGTCATGGCAGCGATCGCAATCAGTCTCTGTCAGCTTGGCGCTCCTCAGTCCATTAAAGATGATTGATGGAGCTGAACTTCTTCCCCACAGCTGCTCTCTTCACACGTCCACAGACAGGCCCCGGGCTGCCCGCGCACGTGCCTGTGTGAAATTCCACACCTCCGGCTTTACAGAGAGATAAAAACCTCTGACGGGTTGAAGTGCCATCATTGTGGGGTTTTTACGACAGTTTTGTTCCGCGAGCCCTTCGTTTTTTAGTCTCACCTCTCCGTGTTCTGGCGGGCGTATTGACCGCGGCGTCGCAAAACGCACAAAAGCGCCGTGCTTTTGACACCGACAAGGCTAGAATGGAGGCAAACAGTTTTAAGGCCTCACCCGTCAAACGGCGTCTCTCTGCGCGGTTAAATGGATATAGATACAGTCGTTAAACTCAAAGTCCCATCTGCCCGGCTTATGTGTCTGGATAAACTGACCCATTCTTGCAGCACCCCCCCCCCCCCATCCCCCCGGCAAGGTCAATGGCAGTAGTTAATGGAGCTTAAACGTGAAGTTCCTGTTTATTCGTTTTAAAAAACAGAGAGAGAGAGAGAAAAGGCTTCTTTGTTCTAGTCGATACCAGGTGTTTTTTCCGATGTTGCTTTATAGACGGGAATAAAGAGGAAAGCCGTCGGAAATCCGCGATACCTCCTTCTGATTGATAACGGGCTCGGAGCAAGATGTCAGGTCTGGGTGATGGGTAATTTGGGTCTCCGCCATCCTGCCTTATTGTGCGAGATACACCATCAATCAGGCACGTCCTGGCTTTAACTAAGTTAAATTAAATCCTTATGAGGAAGGACTCCCAGCGCTGGATGTTGGGGAAATATACTGACACCGTCCTGCGCTCCTTGGAAGATGAACCGGAGTGAAACGTCGAGAACCCGTGGTTTCAGATTACAGAGAAATTCTGTTCCTTCTGCTTTTTATAATTCACCTTATGAAACGAACATAACATAACATAACATAACATAATGGCGAACAGGCCATTCAGCCAAGCAATACACACGTTCTCCTAACACTAAAGTATACCTACTGTTTAGGTTATCTATAAAGCCAAATAGTATCTAGCACCGTATCAAGCCTAGTCTTGAAAACCCCCAGTGTTTATGCCTCCACTACATGTCCTGGCAAGCTATTCCACACAGTGACCACTCTCTGCGTGAAACTAGTCTTAGTTTCACGCAAGGCGTATGCCTATGATCTGATCAAAAAAAAAAAAAAAAAAGAAGCTGTTTGTTCAGTGCGTGTTATTTATTTATTTATTTATTTACTCTTTATTTTTATTTCTCCCTCTCCGCAGGGGTCACAGTTCTGTGCCTAAATATGGGTGGAAATAATTACGCCGATTTAATGTGCCCTGATTACGGGCCGCAGCCAGGAGCACAAAGAAGACGCTGATTAGCCGCGTCTGACAAACCGCTCCACAAAAGACCTGTCAACATTTAAGAGCCCGGGCCCCTTTTCTTCGCTTTCAGATGGAAAATAAAAACACAAAAAGCCAAAAAGCCAGAAAACAAAAAACGGTAATAGGACACATTAGCCACTTAGGATAATTCAGGGAGCGTAATGACCCTAAAATGAGACGGGCCCCAAATGCGGAACATCTGCTCTGCATTATGGGACCGCGGCGATGAAATACTGCCGTATCGCAGCCTGGCTCTCGAACCGCTCTTCCCATGACATTCCAGCCCAGTCCCCTTGAAGTCGGCCTGCTTCAGCGCCGTGCATCTCTAATTGTATATTATTTTTTATCACGTTACAAATATCTGGGTGATTTGTCAGCGCTAAATGTGAAAGAGCCCTTTGGCTCGTGTCGGTGCCGTGGCCGAAGGCAGCGAGTAAAGCGAACGTGTAAATCCCGGAGACCGGAGACGTGCGGATGTGAGACGGAATATGCCGGAATGCCGTGGAAGGCGGGAATGGGTGGGCATTGTGTCTTCTTCTGTGGGGACGGGAATGGGAATGGGAAAGCTTGCTTTCCCAGCAGGACTGGCTGTAGGACAGAATGGAGTGGTGTTTGGAGCGGGGGACAGGGGGACACTTAACAACTAACAATTAACAACACTCCAGAAACACACCTGAATTTCACTTGAATTGTACAGTGATGTCTGTAAGTGCTTTTGTTGTTTTTGCTTTTTTTCCAGAAGATACCCAGCATCTGGTGATGTCTATGGGTCGTAGACTTCAGGCAGTCATTCAGGAACAATATACTGAATATGATGACATCAGTTTAATCAGTGTTAATGTACAATTACTTTTGGTCCCCTAAAATTGGGGGGGGAGGGGGGCTTAATGTATACAAAGGGCTGTAATTCCTACATGGTTCATGGCGTAAAAACCCTCAACCACGTAGTGATTGTTTTTATTTCAACTGCTTGTTTGCTGGAGTGGAGACAACAAGAAAATGTGTCACTGTCCAAATGCTCATGGACTGCAGTGTGTTTCACATGGACTGTGTGTGTTTCACATGGACAGTGTGTTTCACATGGACTGCAGTGTGTTTCACATGGACTGTGTGTGTTTCACATGGACTGAAGTGTGTTTCACATGGACTGTGTGTGTTTCACATGGACTGTGTGTGCCTGACTCTGGCCTCTCGTGTGTGTGTTGCACATGGACTGTGTGTGTTTCACATGGACTGCAGTGTGTTTCACATGGACTGTGTGTGCCTGACTCTGGCCTCTGGTGTGTGTTGCAGTTGACGGCTGCATACACAAAGCGGCGGGGCTGTGTCTCTACGAGGAGTGCGCCACGCTGAACGGCTGCGAGACCGGCAACGCCAAAATCACCTGCGGCTACGAGCTTCCTGCCAAATGTAAGTCCTGCGATATCTCCTTTTTTTACCGCCGCCACCCCCCTGGGCCAGCAGGGGGAGCTAGGGCTGGGCCGAGGGTCTGATTGGCTGGCAGCAGGGACCAATCCCTGCGTGCGTAGCTGTTTATCACGCAGCTTGTGAGGAACGGACTGATATGGCCGGATTGATGATATGAAGGGAGAGGCTTGCTGTGTGGTAGGCTATACGCGCTTTGCCATCGGGCATAAACAGCTGTCAAGATTATATGGCTCTTTTTATTGACTTATTGATTTAACAGATTATACGAGCTGATTTCATATCTCAGCTGTGAAAGTTGTTACGCGAGTGATAAACTGAAAAACTCTTTCAGTGTGTGTGCGTGTGTGTGCTGGCGAGTGTGTGTGGATTGAGGGTATAGTTTTGTCTGTTGTCATTGTGGGAGATATATTAATAGGAAGCTGATTTCATATATCAGCTGCAAATGATGGATGTTGTTATGCTGGTGATGAACAGAAAAAAACCTTGAGCTTGTGTGTGTGTGTGTGTGGGCGGGCATGTGTGTGCCCGTGTACGTACCTGTGGGTAGGTGTGTGTGTGTGTGTGTGTGTGTGTGTGTGTGTGTGTGTGTATGTGTACATGGGGTAAACAATTTTGACTGTTTCATTGTCAGAGCTGTATTAATATGAGGCATTGCTGTGGCAGAAGTCCTGGTGGCCAGTGCATCTGCATGCCGGTGTGTGAGTGTTCTAATGGGAACAGAGCTAATGATGTACCTGGGGCCAATTTAGGAATGGACCTGTGTGAGTTTATAGTTTCTGCTCACGCAGGGCCTCTGTGAGTCATTAGGATGGACAGGGCTGAGTGTGTGTGTGTGTGTGTGTGTGTGTGTGCAGCTGGGGGGGAGAAGTGGAGGGGAGGGGGGGGATAATTATTTTTAATGCACCTGTCACTCCAGAGGTCTGTCAGAAGGCCCATTCTTGAAAAAGCTGAAAAAACATCGAGAACAACAAACAACACGGCCCCAAATGAACCAAAGCTACCGAATAGCTCCTGCAGGTATAATGGAACTCCAGTCTTCCCTGCTGAATAAAACCGCTGGAGCTAGGTTTTGAAACAGCTGGTAGCTGGCTGACTAGTGCAGACCAGCTCTCAGCTCGACATGGTTGACCAGCTCAAGCTATGCTTGGAAACAGCTGGTAGCTGGTTGACCAGCTCAGACAGGCTACCAGCACTAACTGGTTGTCCAGTTCATACCCAGCTAGACCAGCTTATATCCAGCTTGACCAGCTCAATTTTCAAGCTGCCTGGGCCGTCATAGCTGGATTTCACAGCAGGATTCTTTACCGTTATTCTGTTTAGAAATGGCAACAGTAGACGGCGTCCATGTTAGCATCCTTTACTAATTTCATTTCTGTGTGTGGGATCGATGTCTGGTTTACACTGAGCTGGGCAGAAAACTTTGCTTAGCAAATGTCACGGGGTTTGATACGGATGTTCATTTGCGAGCTTCACAGCTGCAGGGTCTTTCACATCCCCCACATATTAAAGAGAGTTATATGGTACAATTGAGATTCTCTCTTCTTCTTTTAATTTGTTTCAGATTTTTCCCATTTTCTCCCCATTTGGTTGCCAATTGTACCCGGTTTAATTAAATCGCCCATGTTAGCCTAATCGAGGACCCACCGCTACGACCCCGTCCCCCGGCAGCCAGAAGATCTTCTTTCTTCCATCCGAGTCGTCTTAAGCCGCGTCCCGCGATTCCGGCGCAATCAGGGCTGCTTTTGTATACGACGATCCCCCCTGCCGAGTGCCTGCCCGCCCTCAGAGCAGACGCCCAATAATGCCGCTCCCTCGTGCGACGGTCGTACCCAGCTTCAGCTCGGCTTTTGGGGGGGGGGGCAAGCCCCGGTCGGACCTCGGTATCCGACTGCATCGAACTGATGCCTGCCCTACATTTTACATTCTCATTCCTGTTCGAAGAACTGCTGTTCGTGCCTTTTAACAGTTTTTAATCTTGCTGTCAGTCTTTGAATCAGGAGTTTTCTCAACAACTTCTCAAGTTGCTACTTCATTGTACAATGTGTTAAACATAAGTTTCTGCATTTCTTTGCTTTCTCAACGGAGAAACAGATTGTCGGAAAAAGGTTGTGTTGTTTGTTTGTTTGTTTGTCGACATGCTGCAAGGGAGAGTGCACCTTGATTAGATCACCTAGTTTCTCGCCTTCACACATAAACCTAGGCTGTTATTGTTGGCAGCGCTGTAATATTTTCAGCTATTAAACAGTGACAGTTCCGTCACCTTTGTTTCCGAAAGATTGGGGTATGCAAAGAGAAAGCAAAGTATGCGGAATGACTAAATATATTATCTTGGGTTTTCATATTAATTTCTACATTTTGCCTTGAACCATACTCATTTGCTTGACTCTTCCTTCATAAATTTTGAGACAGATGACTGCTTTCACAGCAAACTCTGAAATGACTTTTACCGGCACATTTTTTTTCTGTTCCAATCTTCTCTCGCTAATGTGCACTCTTGCCCACCCGTTCATTAAAATCTTTCATGAAACTCAAATAGCACTGTAGTGTCATGCCAAATTATATTAAAAACATATAGTGACATTTGTTACAGAGGTCAAGGTGGAAATGTGAAAGTGCTAGAAAAGAAAATGTTTTTACTGCTACATCAATAAATCAATAAAAATTAAATGAAGTTTTTTTCATGAGGTTAATTCCATACCAAAATACAAACAGGCACTGGGATTAGATATTTAGATGCTGTACATTTATAATGGCTTGCTAACTAGCACAGCGGTAATGCTCCATAACAGTCTTTACCGACTACACAAGTGATTTCACAAACATATAACAAACGTATGACCTGTATTGCTGACTGACAAGCTAGGTAGTGACTGGGCATGATGTTCTTTTATTTGTGAATTCAAACCAATTGTCATGTCGGTTTTCATTGAACAATAATCGTAATAGTTTGTTATTATTGTCAAATATGTTATACCGCATGATTCAACATATCTGTTGGGGCTTTGGGAACATGGTACAGCAGTAACAACCAGTAGAAAGAAAGGGTGTCCAATCTTTCCTGAAGAGGGCCAGCGTGGATGCAGGTTTCTGTTTTAGCCCAGCGCTACAGCAACACAATTCAACAGAACAACTAATCAGGTTCTTCAATCAGGACCTTGATAAGTAGAATCAGGTGTCTTAGTGCCGGGCTGAAATAGGAGCTGCAGCTACAGCTGCCTTTTTCAGATTAGATTGGACAGCCCTGATGTAGAGCTTAAAGCACAATCTAAGCTGTGTTCAGCTCTTAAATCAAAAACACTCTGTGAGGACAGGTGAGCTCCTCCAGCTCTGAAGATGCTGCTACAGTGGGTATGAAAGCTGTATACAGTACACTCTCCGAAATGAAGGTACAAAATGTGCCTAAAAAGGTACAAATGCTTGTCACTGGGGTGGTACCCTTTAAGTAAATACAATTTTACCCCTAGCCAGCAACATATAATACATTTGTACTATAAGTATTTTGGATAGTGACACAATTTCTCTGTAAAAGAATAATAATTTTGGCTCTGCACTCCCTGAAATAAAACTGTGAATATGAGGTTAAAATGCAGACTTTAATTCAAAGGTATTCATATCCATCAAGAGATCCATGGAGGAGGATCTATCTGTGTTCTGAGTAGTTTTGACGTATTGAGCTTTAAAGCTTTCACGTCCTAACACAGCGAAACTGAAATGCAGGGCAGTCCTTCATAGATCAAAATGACAGGCACACTGAGAGTGCTCTGAATGTACAATATCAAAAGCCTATCAAATTGCCCTATAAACAACATATTTATGACACTAACTCAGTTAGAAACGTATAATTCTAAGCTCTCGATATGATGGTGATAGGCATCACCGGATGCTGAGTATTGTCCTTGGTGAAGTTTGGCCAGGCCTGCATCGTCAGCTCTTGCTCTGTTCTGGGGATTTTCTTTGCCCTCAGTCTTGAGAAAATGAAATGCAGGTTCAGTTGGAGTCAGGTCAGGTGATTGTCTTGGCCAGTCTAGAACATTCCACTGGCTTTATCAGTACTGGCTGTTCTGTCCCAGAGGCTTACCGGTGGTTTCCTCTCGCAGTGAACCCTCTGAGGTTATGCTGGCATTGTCTGTCTGAAGTGTTTGACACATCTATGCCTACGTCCTGGAGTGTGTTCTGGATCTATTCATTATTTGTTACTGGGTTCTTCTTGTTTTTTTCCCACAAATGAGAGTCTATTTCAGTCATCTGCTACAGTGGTCTTCTGAGGCTGACCAGGTTGTTTGCTATTGCCGAGCTCATCAGCGCGTTCTTGCTTTGTAAAACTGTACAAAACAGTTGACACACCCATTGTTTGGCTACGATCTGTCTGTTTTTTCTACCCCATGATACCCCTGCTTTTCTAGCATTGACACTTCTTTGGTCCTCTGTTGAGAGACAACAGAAAGACTCCTCATGCAAATTCCAACATCTGGAATCAACCTTTTGTTTGTTTTCGTGCACTATCAACTGATGATGCAAAAATATATTGCTGGTCAAGAATCAACTATGTATTAATAGGGATGCAAATTTCAACACGGATCACTCGTGGGCATAAATGCCTTTAAATTAAAGTGCGACGAAAGAACGAAAAGTGTGTCACTGTCCAATTACTTATGTACTGCACTGCAAGTCTGTGAAATTGTGACTTTCTGTGAAAAGAAATGTTACAGTGTCCAGATTTTTTGTCTTCACAAAAAAAGGATGTTGAAATGGTTAAAATAATAATTTTTAAAAAAGATTCACTGTTACTTTGTTTAGTGTAACACAAAACATTCCGACTTTTTTGACATTTTATGTAATAGTTATCAGGAATTGCAGTAGAAATGTACGGTGATTTCCAAATTTACGAATTATTTTACCAATCCAGCTCGTTCAACTACAAGCTGCGTCACTGGGTTGTTGTTGTTCTTTTCAGAAACGTTGTAATACGGTCTCTTACAGAACAGTTTCCAATTCTACTCTATTCCATTTTGATTTCTCTTGCAGTTTTATGTGTCATAAAGTGATTTCTCTCCCCTCGGGGTCTGTGGAAATATGTGGCTTATATTATTCTGTATCTCACTGATATTTCATTTTTCATTTCATGTCTCATCGTTGGACTTTTAGCGCTGGAGCCGGAGCCTTGCATTAAGATAATCAGAGGGGCCGTGGTGTGAACAGGCACAGGCACACGAGGCTGGTTAGTCACAGACCTCTATCGTAGTGAGAGTTTCCGGAAGTCTCCAGGATGTGATTCATAAATGTTTGATTATCGAGGGCTAGCACTGCAAGCAGATGGATATACATTCCAGATGTCTCCTAGTCATGGCAGATATCTATCCAAGTCTATCCTGTGTAAATATCATTGTGCCTTTTTATTGTTATTGTATAGTGACATGACAGCCAGCATTTTTTTTAAATGATCAATGCTATATCCTCAAAGTAAAACACGATTTGGTCTGACCATAACACATGAATTTTAAATGACCAGATGGAAATTAAACCTGCTAATTACTCGTACTGCATGTATGACGACAAAGACTGTGTGTGGCGCATTGTTTGATATTATAATTGCTCTTATGGGATTTACACTGAATCGCAAAGGATTGGAAGAGTGAAAAAAGTGTCGTTGGAAGGTTGTTACTGGAACATTGGGTAGGATGAAGGAAAGTAGGTTTATAATTGTGATTGGCGGTGGTCATTTACCCCAGTATCTGTGAGAAACAGTGTTAGGAAGCCAGTCTACATGCTCCCTGTACTAGCCTTACTTGCCTCAGCTAAATAAACACCTGTATCTGTTCCAGGCTCCAAAAATACATTTGGCAAAAGGATAACATAACACAAATAAGAGAAGGATAACATAACCAGACCATATGCTTAATGTAGTCATTTATATACTGCATCCTGTATTTTATTTTATTTCTGCACACTGTACTGCAGGGATTCTGATGCAGATGGTATGAAACGCTAGATAAAATGCCCCCTGCTCTAAGACCACTGTACAAGAAAAACAGAGCATGTAATATTGCCATGGTTATGTTCATGGGGAAAACCCATTTAAATCAGTTTTTTTATTTTTCTTCAAATGTTGGAGCAGTGCGGCCTCTTATTCGCTCGTGCATGCATATGCACATGTATACATAAATACGTCACGTTCCTCTACTAATGGTTGAGTCTTTCTGCCAGTAACACATCGCAGAAATGACAGATGGTTTGTTCACCATTTTACGCCTTGGCAGTGTGTTGGCTTTCTGAAGTGGACTTTCTCACTTTCTTAATTTGCCAAAACACTACACTGGTTTTTCTCAGTCTGCGCTCGTAAAATATGCCAGGTTCCCTCAGGAGGCAAGTGACAACCAGCTGGAAGCTTTTCGTCGATTTCTGCTTGAAGCCGCGGTCCAACAGGGACTGTGGGAAGGGTGTCGTATGAAGGGGAAATGGTGCGATTATGCAGTTTTTAACTGCAGCCAGGGTGAGCCTTTGCTATGTTGTCTTGTGCTACTGAGGTTAACAGTAACTACTGATGCTCTTTAACATGTATTTTACATGATCAGTTTTTTTTTTTTTTTTGGTTGTTGGCGTTATCATATTTTGCGCTTAGTGACAATTAGTGAATCATAAATTTCTCTTCCTTTTCTTTCTCTTTTCTCTTTCCCCCAAACTCACTGTAATTATTTCCTTTGATTTACCTTCCAGAAATTTGGTACATTTTAGTTTTGTAGCAGCCTCCCCAGATGCGATTGTGATCCATTATTATGGTTATCTATCACAGAACAACCACCCTCTAACTGTTAGTGGAATTTAGTGTATTTGAAGACTCATACAATGAGTAATTATTTATTTTTACATGCTGCAGTTACCTTTTTGTCATTTTCTTTTCAGTTCAATCTGTCCAGTTCACAGGCCCAGAAACCATATTCTCCATACTGGTATTCTCCATACTGCACGCCACACAGCACGGCTAGCACAAAGTTAGCGCCACAGTTAGCACTAGCTCTTGTGCCGGATCTAGCTCTACCTGCAGGAGATGCGTGGATCACTGTGCTCAACCAGCGCAAGACAGAATGACACATGTGTCAATGTCTTTCCTTTTTTTCACTTTTTTTTCCAGCACATGTATTTCAAATACACATGCTACCTTGTGTAAATAAGACAGCTTTGGAGTTGCTGTAAGGTGTATTTTATTACTTTGGAGGAGGGAGGCCACTGACTCCTATAGGCTTCAAGTCTTTAAGCTCAAGCTCACCCGTTATGCTAACATGGAAACTGAGCCAGTGAATGCACAAAAATTAAAATGAAATCGAACATCTGGAACAAACCTGTGTAAGTTGGAAAAAAGGTACATTTTCCAAAATATTGCATACTGTATCTTTGCTTACCTGTTGGGTAGTTATAGACTGTGCCAGTGGTTCTCATTCCTGGTCCTGGAGAGCTGCAGGGTGTGCTGACTTTTGTTGTTACTCAGTACTTAATTGATCAATTAAAGCAGTTAGTTACACAAGTAACACACCTCACCTGGTGTTAACTGGGTCTGAATCGGTTGCTGAGGCCGAAATTAGCTCAGGAGGTAAGAGCAGTCAGAAGGTTGCTTGTTTGATCCCCTGCCCTGGGTGTGTTGAATTGTCCCTGAGCAAGACACCTAACCCCCAATTGTTCCCGACTAGCTGATTGGTACCTTGCACGGCAGCCTATCGCCGTTGGTGTGTGTGTGATTGGGTGAATGAGAGCATCAATTGTAAAGCACTTTGGATGAAAGCGCTATATAAGTGCAGTCATTTCACCATAATATTAAGGTGAAAACTAAAACCAGCACACCCTGCGGCTCTTCAGGACCAGGTGTGAGGAGCCCAGCACACCCTGCGGCTCTCCAGGACCAGGAGTGAGGACCGCTGGACTAAGCTATTGCTGATTTATGCGCCCATGACCCCGGGGGTGCTAAAGGCACCCTGCGTCTACAGACGCTAATAATGATAATAATGGTAATAACGTGGCCTGGAGTTGAACCTGGTGGAGTCTGGAGCTCAAGCCTGCACTTGGCATGAGTGACACTGCTTTCGTTACACGCGGTGAATGCTAATTCCAGGTCGTATGACGCTAAGCGATATTCCATAACCGGAATCAACTTCCCTACGCCTCGACGGGAATGAATGAGCAGAGTGGCAGAGAGCGAGGGGGAAAAGAAAACAGTAAAATCTCTAACGTACACGGGGATTAATCGCTGAAAGAAAATGCATTTCCCACCTCTGAGTAGTGCCTGAAGCTATTGTCTCAGATCGTTGTATTATCCCCACCTTCAGAACACACACTTCTGACATCGCACAGAGGCTGATAATTGCATTTCTTTAAAAAGGCTGTCGCTTGTAATTTGTTAAAAGATGGGAAAGTCGCACTCCCTCAGTCCCATCTGAGAGTCTCTGAAATATACATCGACATAAATAAACGGAGCTTTCTAAAGTGACTAGCCACATCTGAGCTTAATTATTAATACATTATAGTAATTATCCATATACTATAATGGAAACAGTATAACGGTGCCTGTTACGAATGTTTGACTAAGAATGTCTTTTCTCTCCTCCGTTGTACTGAGATGAGCGGTGACTTGAAAGGTAAAATCTAATTTTTACTTTGTTATGTTGCAAGATGGTTTATTACAAGATACACTGTACATTTTTTTCTACTAATGAGTCTGAACGGGACAATGACTGATGAAGTATAATGGCATTAGTAGAGTATTCCCCCTAATGTTTGAAAGTGTAAATGTTGAGACAGGCTTCACTTTCTGTTCCGTGTAATCTCTTCATACTTTAAGTGTTCTGGGAAACTCAGAACTGGCACAAACCCAGTGACTCCATTAACTTATCTTTTACCATGAAGACTTTCATCCATCTTCATTTAAAATCTCCGGCATTTCACTCCTCCAAAGAAACTTTTTAAAGGCAGTATGTGTGGTCGATGCGGAGATTTGTGTACTTTCTACTCACGGGAGGAAAAAAAATCTACTAAAAAAAAATAAAAACAAAAACAAAACCATGCTTGCAAAATATGACATTAAACATTAATCTCTCTGTTTATGGCGCCAGAATGTTTACTTCAGAACATTTTCAGTATGATCATAAATGCACAAACAAATAAAACACAAAGCAGAGCAAATTAATTATTTACATCAAACAGACAAAATGAATTATTCACCCATCGCACACAAACTAATTTGCACTTTGTGTTGAGGAAGCAGAATCGCATGCACCAGTTAGACCAGAAAACTGAAGAATTGGGGCGAGATTAGTCATTGAAGTTTTCAATATGTTGTTTACCCTGCTTAAAAAACAGCTCAAGCTAAGTTTTGAAACAGCTGATCAGACCAGCTCCATACTCAAAATTGTTTGACCAGCTCAAGCTATGTTTTGGAACACCTGGTAGCTGGTTATTTCAAGCTGATCATAGCTGGATGTTACACAAGGGTACTGTATGATATTTATCCCCGATAGGCTGGCATTGGTTGGTCAGTTCTACGATCCAATTCTCAGAGTTTCTCTGGCTAAAGTATCAGTGCCGGCAATAAATCAAATCGGTTGTCAGCTCCTGACGCCTCCACTGTGCGTCCGTAGACGCTTCCCACATTAATTATGACCTGCCAAAGAGACAGAGCACAGGTGATATCTGAGCCTACCTCATTTTGTCACCTCTGGCTTCGTGGTTGTTGCACTGATGGTGCTGTTCAAGGTGATAGTTTGCACACAGTGTGTTTTCCACTGGGAACTGGATAATGTGCAAACAGTACTTAACTGTTAACAGAGAAAATAGGATAGATGGCAAATATTTCCTATAGTGACGACTAGTGGTCGAGCCTTGTCGGAGATTGCACTGGTTATGTTTTTATTTATTTTTATTTTTTAAGATACAAATGTATTCTCTGTCCTGTGCATAGTCTAAAGTGCAGCACGCAAGTCCATTTTGGGCATGGTCTGAGGCACTTTTGCTAGTTTCAACGTAGAGAGTTCAAGCACAAAGAAAGGCGCAAGGTTCAAAAGGGCTGGACCTTTGGACTTTTTTTTACTTAATTAATGAATAGGTGTGTCTTGGGCGTACTCAGTAAACTCTTCAGTAAAATAGATTAAGAAGCTCTTTTGCCAGTATTTGGGTTAATTAACTGCCATCATCATGCCTTCTAAATCCAGTAATATGTCTGCATGTGACTCTTGAGAATGTTATGTAGCGCACAGCACGCCAAAAATGATATCCAGGTCATCTGAGGGTTGTATTGAAATGTACCTCCTGACTTATGGAAAGGAAGTACGTTTCAGTAGCCTACTACAGACCTCTGCTCGAGTACAGTGCGTGTTTTCATGAATTCTCCATTGAGTGACAATTCACACACTAACTTAGTGATAGCCATCGTAACAAAGTTGGCCATTGGTCTGTTTTATTAGTCTTTACTGTGACTACTCAGGATCAATATTACGACCATCCATTATAACAAGTTGTATTTTTGTTATTTTAGATAAAAAATACATAATAATGTTTCACATTGTAATCTTATTTTTATGCATGTGCTTGTTTGTGTCCCTGCTAGTGTTACCAGACAGGACAGCGTAACCACGTTGCACAGCAGCCTATAGACACATTAATAATATTTTGCCATTAATATAGCAATGAAACCGCAAAACATGACTTAAGACCAGGTTACTAACGCAGTGCGCCGACTCCAAGACAGAGCCCTTTGTATGTCTTTGTGAAATTACATTATGCGGTACATTACATTACAAACATGGCACAACAACCAGGCTTTTCATTTAAAAAATCTTGGACACACGCAAACACCTTAAATTATTAACCTCTTGTCTGACAAGATGGATGAAGTCTGCAGCCTAAAGTGTTCCCATTTGGGGTCTCCCATTAGACTTCAAAGGGGCGCTGTGATGTGGTTTGAGAGAGAGGCATTAGGAAACCCTCAAGGTCACCTTCAGCAAGCTCCAAATTCTCAGCATCTGTTTAAAAACTGCACTCGGACCCAAAAGTTGATCCCGGCAGTGGCTGGGGTATGGTGTAATAGCTTCTGTCCATCCATCAGCCGTGCTCTCCACCACTTTCTCGAGGGGGGGGGCACCTTCTAGAAACATCCGTAGCTCCCCATACTGCCTCCGATTTTACAGTGCCGTCCATAATTATTTGGACAGTGACATATTTTAGCTATTTTTCCTCTGTACTCCAGCAAAGAAACAGTTGGAATAACACAATCACTGTATGGTTTAAGTGCAGACTTTCAGCTTTAATTTGGTTTTTACATCTGTATCCAGTGAACTGTGTAGGAATTACTGCTCTCTTTATACATAGTTACTGGGCAAGATAGCTAAACTGTTTGTTTGCTGGAGTACAGAGCGAAAAGGTGTAACTGTCCAAATACTTATGGACTGCACTGTATACTATGAAAACCCTGTAAGGTAGGAGGTTGTGCTGTATGTGTGTGTGTGTAGGAACAGTGTCTCATGAAAGAAAGAAGTGGGGGGTTAAAAAGGTAAAGGGAATTTAAACAATAAAGGACAACATAGCCTTCCCATAAGCGCATTGCAATTCCTCACTCGATCCATAGGTTTAGATTTCAAGCTGCAACTCAACCATTTGATTATTCAACACTTCCCCATTCCCTCCCGCAAGAAAAAAATAATAAATACTCAGCGGTGATGTCAATCTTTCTGGGCTCTAGAGAGGCAAACAAAACTTCATTTGAGGTCTTGGAAGAAATCTGAGAGGCAAAACACCAAATTTGTTTCTGCGTGGCTTAAGTGTCCCGCTGAGACGCTAAGTTTCCCAAACAGGCCTCCGGGCTTTCACAATCAACGCTGCGCTACGTTGACCGTCCAGGCTAAATGCTACAACTGTCTGAAATGGGCACAATTGGTTTTTTTAAACTTCATGAATAAACATTGGCATCTCTGGGGTATAGGGGGACATGAGAGGAAGGAGTGTGTGAGTACTCCTGTGTGTGTGTGTGTGTGTGTGTGTGTGTGTGTGTGTGTGGGTGAGTGTGTGTGTGTGTGTGTGTGTGTGGGTGAGTGTGTGTGTGTGTTTTTGAGTGTGTGTGTGTGGGTGAGTGTGTGTGTGTGTGTGTATGTGTGGGGGTATGTGCCTGTGTGTGCCTGCCTGCCTGCCTGTGTGTGTGTGTGTGTGTGTGTACCTGTGTTTGTGTGTGTATGTGTGGGTACACCTGTGTATGTGTGTGTGCTTGTGTGTGTGTGTGTGTGTGTGTGTGCGTGTGTGCGTGCGTGTATGCGTGTGCTTGTATGTGTGTGTGTGTGTGCGTGTGTGCGTGCGTGTATGCGTGTGCTTTTATGTGAGTGTGTGTGTGTGAGAGTGTGTGTATGTGTGTGCTTGTATGTGTGTGTGTGTGTGTGTGAGAGGGAGAGAGAGAGAGAGAGAGAGAGAGAGAGAGAGAGAGAGAGAGAGAGAGAGAGAGAGAGAGAGAGAGAGAGCAACACACACTGGTTGCCATTGTGCTCTTACTGTATGAGAGGAATTTCATGTGAGAACTAAACCTGTGTGGAATGCCAGAGATCCTTTCTCTGCGCGGGTTTCAGTTCTCCCATACCTGCTCAACCTGGAACGAAAATAATAGCTTTAAACTGTTCAGTAAACATGAAAGTGAATTCCACAAGCTATTAACTGCCGAAATTACGGTCCTCACACAATACATAAATAAAACAATTCCAAACAAAACAAAAAGAAGAATGTAATTTCTCAACTGACAATAGGTAATGTGGTGTGTCACTGGAATGGTGCGATGCCCTGCAGCAGAACAGGCCTGGCTTTAATTGGGTGATTGTACACATGATTGTGCAGGTTGCACTCAGGTGAAACTCACTGGCAATCGCAATGTCATTTAAACTCAGGTGTGTGGACCTCGTTCTGATACTGTGGGATGTAATAGGCTTGTTAAAAATGTAGTTTTATTTCAGTGATTATAGTAAAGTAAACTGCTTCCGATGTGAGCAGACACAGCACCCCTGGATTGTCATTATAATCATTTAAAAAAATAAATCTTAAAGCACGACATGGTGTGTCTTAATACCTGTGTCTTCATTATTTTATTGCTTTGAGCAAATTAAGCACAATTGATAATATATTCATTCTCGTTTTCATCTTTTATATACAGTATTTATTTGATAATGCTTCATTTTACAGCCCATTAATCACATAGTACTTACTGGGTAAATACCAGGTACTTGTAAGGTAACTGTTTTGATTTCAGAGGTACTATAAAATGGGCTGTAAAACATATTTACATAGTACTTAGATATGCTAGTTATAGACTTTGATTTATAGTACTTACCACTGAAACCAAAATAGTTACCTAATAATCACACAAGTAGCTGCGTACTTGCCCAGGAAGTTCTATGTCATTAACAGGCTGTAAAATAAAGCGTTACCATCTATTTATTTATTTATTAGTTTTCATAAATGGTAAATGGTAAATGGTTGGAATTTATATAGCGCCTTTATCCAAAGCGCTGATGCTTCTTGTTCACCCATTCATACACTCACGCGATTGGCTGCCATGCAAGGCACCGACCAGCTCGTCAGGATCATTTGGGGGTTAGGTGTCTTTCTCAGGGACACTTCGACATGGCACGGGCGGGGAATCGAACCGCCAATCCTCCGACAACTGCTCAGGTAGAGAAAGTTCCATTCTGTCTGTAACTGATATCCTTCCATACGCACTGTACTGTCTGCATCCCTGATGCTTTCTTTGTGTCATTAGATTAATATTAGCTGGGCCCGGCTGTCACTATAAAATTCATTAAATTCTTAACTCACACTTTAATGCACCTCAACAAGTTTATTCTGTACGATGGTTCCCCTTGTGTCATTGCGGGCCACGGATTAGAAAAGCTGTTCGTCAGGAGTCCATCATTTCTCGTAAGTTATGGAGCAGGAAGCAAACATTGTTTTTATAATTCATGACCGGCCTCTACTTCAGTGGCAGTGGGAGATGGGATCGTTAGACATGCAAAGCGTCATCTCCCCCTGTCTCCAGGCCTGGCTGGAGTTTGAAAAGCTCACATTATCCACGCCCAATCAGGGCTATTACAAAGTGCAGATTGCTTTGGAATTCAAATCGGCGGCACAGATGAGTGGTCATTTTTATTGAAGCGGTTTATCAATCAACAGACGTGTCTCCCTCCTCTCCCACCTCCTGTCCTTAAGGCTATCTCTCTGATAATAACATGCTGTCTGATTGTTTACTGCTCTCTTCTGAAGAACTCACCCCAGATCTCACTGGCCTCATTCCAATCCCTTATTTTTCTCCTCTTTTTTCTTTTCCTTGCTCCTGACCTGGAAATCGATCGAGGTCCGCCATCTTTAAGGACATTGCAACACGTGAAATGTTCCTTTTAATTAGAAGCTCCTATTCTTTCCACTGAGCAAGGAAACATGAATGGTAAATGGTAAATGGTTGGAATTTATATAGTGCCTATATAAATAGCACTGTACTATTGATGCTTCTCATACACACTCACACATACACACACTCACTCACCAAAGGAGATTGGCTGCCATTTAAGGGACCAACCAGCTCGACCCATCCCGTGTTCGACGCAGCTCTGTGTACCAGTCTCTCGCGTGCACGCGAAACGCTGAGATTCAACACGGATACTTCTGCAGGTAGACCTCGATGAGGAAACGAAGAACCATGAGCGCATCCTTTGCGTATCTTTCCGGAAAGCCTGACGTATGAACAATCGACCTGCGGGTCCACCTCTCCCCATCCGCCACGTATCTGCCTCGTCTGTACCTGACGCGACTTCCAACTGAAGTTTGAAGGAGCAAGGACATCGCATTTACCTAAATCACGTTTTCTCCATTTCCCCCTCTTCACTTCCTTTTCTCTCCACTTTTCATAGCCTCTCCCGAATGGTGGAGCTAGGAGTAGGAAAAGGAGCCAGGAAAAGAAAAGAGGAGAAAGATAAGCTATTGGAATGGTCCCAGCGTCTCATATGCCCTGTACTCGCAGCTAGGTGAATGCTAATAAGTGTTAAATTGTCAGTGATGAGAAAATGGAAATTCTCTCCCACGCCTGATTTAATCCAGCGTCTCCCGTCTGTTAGCCCCCGTTCGGCAGACAGATATTCATCACCGCAAAGTACCTTCGCAGTGAGTGACAATTGCCTCGTTGTGATTAAATTACAATCCAAAAAAGTTAGGATATTGCTGGATATGTTCACCCTCTCTCATCAAAAATGTAATAACTGACACCAGGGAAGAGAGGAAACCTTTCAGAACAAAAATATTTGATGTAGTTTGAGTTCCCCCAAACCGCTTTGGGTCTCCAGTTGGAGTTTTACGTGTCTTTCCTTTCGAAAAGACTATTTTAACATGAACTAATAAAAGGCAAAGCTCCCCTTAGCTTACATGGTGGGCTCCTTGCCATAACAGAAAGCTTAAAAAAACAGACAGAGCAGACTGCTGATCTGCGAACAGTTATCCAACACTCCATAAATGTCACCTTCGTCTGTGAGACATGAATCACACAGCTTGTTTGCATCAAAGAAACGGGCGATTCCTGCTGTCATTAATGTAGAGTGACTCGCTAATCCCACCTTCTCTGCTAATGGCATTTCACAAATTCTTTGTTATTGCAATGGGGAACACACGCATACACACACACACCATCACACACAAGCACACACACATGCACGCACACACACACACACACGCCATCACACACAAGCACACACACGCCATCACACACAAGCACACACACCCGTCTGCACACACAAATGCACACCCATACACACACACAATCACCCATGCACAAACACACACTCATGCACACGCACATGGACACACACACGCACACATACACATGCACACACGCACACACTCCTGCACATATTGTCCGACTCCTATCCAAAGTTGTCGGGAAACGCGGTTATTGATGGAAAGAGAAAAAACACACAAAAAGTTCTCACTGCAATATACACTATCTTCACCAGAGAGCGGCGTCATTAATCACCCAGAGAGATTACAGGTGTGTAGAGAACGGGAGATAATTAGATACTATTGGCTGAGGAGCATACTGGGAGGAGTCATGTCCATTGGCCAGTCAAGAAATCAATCATGTCCATTGGCCAATCATGAAATCAATCATGTCCATTGGCCAATCATGAAATTAGTCATCCTCTGAAGCTTCAGTCCAGACACTCTCTAGAGTGTACAGTACAATAAAGGTATGATAAGTGCCAAAAAGGGAACTTTATTTGTACTTTATTTCCGAGGGTGGATTTTAATCAAATGAAATGTGTGCATGCGTGCTTACGCGTGTATGTATAGTGCTCTATGGAGTGTGTGCATATATTTGGGCTGTGGGTGGGATTGTGTGAGGGCCTGTTTTATCTAAAAGCTCATGTCAGTGCTCTACGCTTTGCTGTCTGGTCACATTGAGTATGGTGATAACAAACTGAAATTACCAGCCTGTTGTTGACAGTGACCATAATTGTATGCAGAAAATTGCATTCACAAAACTCCCTCTAGATTGCTTTATTGTCCAATGGGAATTACCTTCAGATATACAGCCGGCAAGCCGTTCTTATTACATATGCAAACCTGCATTCTGAAGACATTGCAGATATGAGATAAAATTAATATAATGTAATATATAACGTAATATATTATGTGCGCTCACACACACAAACGTACACGTGTATGTGTGTGTGAATGGAAAAGTATGCTCTACGTAACAGTATTTATGAAGAGACAGATGGAATTGGCTCCTGCATTTGGCTGTAATTGCTGTGTGAAGCTGCACATCCTGGGCGGCGGTGGGGGTGCGTACTCATGAGTTTCGGACGCCCAGGCTGATTTCCCACCTCTCTCTCTCTCTCTCTCTCTCTCTCTCTCTCTCCCCTTCTCTCCCTCTCTCTCTCTCCCTCACTCTCTCTTCCTCTGTCTCTGTCTCTCTCTCTCTCCCTCTCTCTCCCTCACTCTCTCTCCCTCTCTCTCCCTCACTCTCTCTCTCTTCCTCTGTCTCGCTCTCTCCATCTCTCTCTCTTTCTCCCTCTCTTTCCCTCTCTCTCTCTCTCTCTCTCTCTCTCTCTCCCTCTGATTGGCTGCGTTTCCTTTGTTCGGCGAGCTGTCACTCTGCACTGGCCTCCTGAGGGCCTCGGTAATTCGGTAATTTTGCCTAAACGGCGATCCGGTAATTATGTGGCATCAGCTGCCTGCCTGCCAGGGAGGAGGAGAGGAGTCATCGATCATCAGAGCTGCTGCAGGAAATGACATCAGGAGCCGGGATGGGGAGCGACACCCCGTCGGCTTTGGATGGACAGAGTTAAAGGAACAATAAGTCGTTTCGGACTTCTAACTTTCGCGAGAGGAATTGCAGCAACAAACACGCTCAAACCACAACACTGTTTATCGCACCCCTTCTCCGTGAACACGCTGACATTACAATTATATCATCACAGATATACAATTTTGGAAACCCAAATTTAAGGAGGCTCAAGTGAGCCTTTTTCAATGATAGGAAGGGATTGTAACAATGTTTTAACACAAAATTCTTCCCCATTGTACCTTTAAGGGAGTATGTGGGTGTATTAAAATTGTATTTTTATTTGGTTGTGTGTCTTTCTCGGGTGCCAAAAGGCTCTTTTAATTGTAAAACATTAATCTTTAAAAAACAGTAGAAGCATATCAACTATCCAAATGAGAACATAAACTTTGCAAACAACTCATGCAAGTAATAGGCTGCTTATTAGCACCACAATAACTCAAACCAAACTTGACTGAGTGGCAGACTATCGAGGCAAGCTACTCTTTCACGTACGTTTCCACATCATTAAAATCTGCAATATTTACATAACAGAATAATTAATAGAACAGTGAAATTACAAATGGAACATTAGTAAAATCGACAAACAATAATAACAATTATTCTTTTCTGCTTTCATGTATGTATGCCTGTATGTTTGTAGGTGTTGCATGTCATTTTATTAAGTTTTCTGACCCCAGGAAAATAGTTGCTGCACTTGCAGCAGCTAATGGGGATCCAAATAAACAAATATACATTAACATGTCCACTCGCAGTGCATTATGGGAAGCGATAATGCTAACGTCCACACAGACCCCACAGTGTGTTTGCGCTGAGATAACAGCAATGGTGGGATGGTTTGGTGGTGGAGTCCCGGTTTCTAATGCCACGTCTCCTACATAACGCCCCGTCTCCTACGTAACGCCACGTCTCCTACGTAACGCCCCGTCTCCTACGTAACGCCACTTCTCCTACGTAACGCCACGTCTCCTACGTAACGCCACGTCTCCTACATAACGCCCCGTCTCCTACGTAACGCCCCGTCTCCAACGTAACGCCACGTCTCCTACATAACGCCACGTCTCCTACGTAACGCCACGTCTCCTACGTAACGCGACGTGTCCTACATAACGCCACGTCTCCTACGTAACGCCACGTCTCCTACATAACGCTAGTGCCAACAGTTCCACACAATCACAACAGATGCACATAATACTACAAAAGGTATTAACAGGAAATACCTCTACAAAAACGCTACCTCTATAAAAAACAACATAGACCACATACCCCCCTAAAGCAGGATTTGGACAATGCCTGGCAATGTTAGGGTGACGTTAGCCCAGGAGGTAAGAGTGGTCGGCTGGCAGATCAAAGGTTGTTGGTTCAATCCCCAACCCTGGGTGTGTCAAAGTATCCCTCTGCTAGACACCTAACCCTCCCAACGAGCTGGTCAGTGCCTTGCATGGCAGCCTGTAACTGTTGGTGTGAGTGTGTGTGTGTGTGCGAATGACAGGCGTGAATTGTAAAGTGCTAACTAAATGCTGTCCATTTACCACATTAAATCACTTTTATACATTTTTAGGATCATTTTCCAGAGAGAGGGTAGAATATTCTGCAGTGGAGTGATACCAGGAGGTGAAAGGTCAGAGATAGGATCGGAGCTGTCCTGTACACACTCTGTTTCAGTGTGCGTGTGTTTTACCCATGGAGACTAAAGAGTCAGGATTATCCGTGTTTCGTTTTCTTCCACTTCAGCTGAGCAAAGGAGCCTCCTGAGTCCCCTGTGCTCTTCACTCGACGGGGTCTCTCTCTGCTCAAATAAAAGCTCTTTCCCCAGAGAGCATAATGAACACGGGGTGCGTCTCGTATGTTTTCACGGCGTCACAAAGGCCAGTGATATTGCTTAATATCCAAGAAACAAAATGATCACCGGATGCTAAAATACAGTGTCCCTACAAAGCGTAGTGGTTAAGGTACATGACTGGGACCCGCAAGGTCGGTGGTTCTAATCCCGGTGTCGCCACAATGAGATCCGCACAGCCATTGGGCCCTTGAGCAAGGCCCTTAACCCTGCATTGCTCCAGGGGAGGATTGTCTCCTGCTAAGTCTGATCAACTGTACATTGCTCTGGATGAGAGCATCTGCCAAATGCCAATAAGGTAATGTAATATAATTTGTTATTTCGCTGATGCATGAATGAATGAATGAAGGATGATAAATGAATGTTTATTCAAAGCAACTTGTGGTTGAGTAGACTAAGCAAGGGTCAAGCCCCCCCCCCGGAAGCAATGTGTCAATACAGTTGTCAATCAGGTAATTTCATTAGTCTAGTTAGTTAGGGTTAAGGGCCTTGCTCAAGGGTCTAACAGCTGTGCAGGTCTAACAGCTGTACAGATGGCTACACCAGTACCTTAGCCAATAGCAAAGGAGCCTATAAACATATGTATTTACTCACCAGTGTTACTGCAGCATTTACAAGTGGAAATGAAGGCAGAATTGTGTATCTAAGATTATGCAATGGGTCAAGAGGCTTTGAATTCGCAGTGTATGCAGCTGTGATTCCGAACGCAACGCGATCATTTGTTAAATTACGGTTAACTTTGATACCGGCGAGGAGTAATTCGGCGAGAAAGCAGAATCAATACTCGTTTTTTCACCACATAAAACTGCAAATTAGACTGCGAGTACGGGACCGTGATGTTTATTTTTAATCAAAGCTTCAATGCCTTGAATAATTAAGCAGAAACGCATATCTATGCCTGACTTACCGTCCTGTAATCTAATTACATCTGAATACAAGCTGCCTAAATCATTTCTCCCGCACTTGTGCTCGATGGTCCTTGTTGTAAATTGCCGCACTTACTTTTTCTCTTTACGGCTCTCTGGCCCGCGTGTCCGTCACGACGCAGAGCTTCTGGAAGGTGCCCGTGCTCTAGGCGGCGATTGGCCGCTCCGGGGCGATGACGTGGCGATCATGTGACCTCGCCAATCCCCGGGCCCTGCTCCTCGAGGTACTACTGTTGATTTAAAGGTGCACTTTTGTCTCTAAATATCATCGGCGCTCTATTAAAAGCGCACAAGGCTCTCTATTAAAACGCTCGGTTGAGCGTTCCAGGACCTCTGTGCGCTTTTAAAAGTCGCACGCTGAGTCACTGGGACTTGAGTGGACTGTGAATGAAATAAGTTAGAAATTAATCACATTTTTAAAAGAGCAGGGACGGTTTGAGCGCAGAAGAGGCCAGAGAGCAGAGCTCGCCAATATCAGCGTCAGTTCACCCAAATAAAGAGCTAATGATGCAACTCGAATGCACGACCTCATCGGTAATGCATGGCTGCCCGTGGCGTATGCCTGGGTTTAGTGTATCCGCACTGTTTCACTAACAAGTAGACTTGGGGATCAGTCTAAATGTTTAGACTCGCGTTCTGGAATGTAAAGATGTACAGTGTGACACGGATCTCAAATTCCAGTCCTGTGGTGTCCTTGGAAGCCGGTGAAGGGTTAGGAAGGTTTGTTCTGTATGCGTAGTTAAGCGTGTACCTCATGTTGATACACAAAACTCATGTCGTCCTGTAAGAGGGTTGAAGGTTGCTGTACTGCAAGCTTGTTTTGTTTCAGTGATCATTCCATTCGGCGGGCGTGACGTTCAATACACTTTTACTTTTCTCCAGTAAGTGTTTGTTGACTTGGGTGAGTTCCTGCATTGTCCCGACTTTGATTCCACTGAGAGAACCTAGGTCCTATCCCTGAGAATGAGGCCTCTAGCCAACCAATGGGTTAAATTAATCTGAAGCATAGCTCAATTTTTCTGACACTTAAACCCTTTGGGATATCTGAATAATCTGTATCTGGATTGCAAGTGGGCATGTGGTAGGCTCACTCCCAGGGTAGTATCTTACGGAAAGAAAGCTGTCTTTCTTTCTCCTTGAAGTATGTTTGCTCATCCTGGCTTGAGACTTTTTATTGTGCTTTTGATTTGATATTTTGTAAGGCATTTTCTGCTTTTGTTTTGGGCTGTACGGTTTAGAGGGACAGGAAGAAGGTCCAAGATTATGCGTCTGCATGTGGACAGTGCCCAAAAGGCTACAGCACTGGAAATACCCTTTCTGTGCCTTTTTATATATGCACATTTCCTCCCCCAAAACGGGTGGAATACATTGGGCAGTCCTATTGACCAGGATATTGACCTTCCTGTTAACATAACTAATAAAAATACAATTCAAAACGGCATACATGTTTAAATAAATGTTTAACCACATTTGCTAGCCCATTACTAATGACTTGTGAATATTGTATGTCGATATCATTATAATAGAGAATCCAGTAAGTATGGCCACCATGCACTGTAATGCACTGTAGTTCAGACCAAAACGTCTGTTGTATAGAAGCAAGTCGTTTTTATTCAATACTGTCAGAGTGGGGTTTATGGCTTCATTCTGGCTGCATCTAACAAGCATGCAAGTTAATTCCAAAGCTTTTTGCATTTGTGGGATACCCCTGAATGTAATTGCGAGGGCTAAAAGTTCTCAAAATAATTTTCAACTGACTGGGCTTTCAAATGAATGTGATCATTTCAAAGACAATGCTTTTTGATTGCATATAAATCACATGATTGGCTGCATAAACAACTGTTTCCAGTTATTTCAGTTATAGTTATTTTAATTTTAATTTCCACATTCTGAATGTCCAAAAGAAAATGTGGCTTGTTACACGTGCTGTATAGTAAAGTGTCTGCATGAGTGTGGAGTTTTAGGCTTTCAGCCCTCAGTGTTGTTTTGGCATTTTTGCAACCGCAATGCAGAAATATAGTCCCACTAACTGTGCATAATGCTGACTTATTTCATAATTAGTCACCAGTGCCTTGTAGCACTGAATAATGGGGATTTATGAAGGAGAACACAATGTAAGGGGAACTTTGGGCAAGTTTCGGTTTTCTATCTCTGGGCACAGGTCAGAACGAGCCAGGCTCATTACTGCATGTTCAGTGCATCCGTTTCGGGATTAAGCGATTGTTTATCTCACACTGTTTCTGGGACTGTGTGAAATGCACTTAAGTTCCCTGAGTCATGCCCTTGGTGAAATAAGCTGGCTTAATAGAGTGTATAAACAATGACTCATAAATAATAAAATCCACTGTACAGTGTCACTGTAGCAGACTCTTTTTGTAGAGAAAAGTACATGAATAAATACATTACTCTCAAGAACTGTCGGTGCGATTCTGGGAAGGAAACAGAGGAATATGTTTTTCTGACAGTATGTAGGACAAATAGACAAAAAAGCTGTTAAATTTGAGAGGGGGTGAAAAATCCAAATCCAAAAAGAAATGAAGACAATATTGTTTGACTGATACTGACGCTGCCTAGATCGCCTAATTGGTGGGCCTATTCTCATAAAGTTCCACGGGTGACCAGTTTTATGTTACTGACCTTTAACCACTGTTTTTTTCTGTATTTTTTTGGTTTAGATACCGTATTTTTATTTTGTGTGGGGCAGGCGAAGAAGACGAAGGACTCATTAGAAAGCTCGACCGCATCTTCAGATTCATAAAGTGAAAAAGAAAAAAAAAATCAATATCCTCCTTCAGCTAAACAATCCGCAAATAATATCAAGTCATTGGTGCAAATATACACAGTTATGAAAAGTAATGTTGCGGTGAGGCATGGCTTCCAGTGGTGGTCATGTACAGCTGCCTGCTGTTTTCCATCACATTGCCGAAATCTCTGGCCATTTGCCCCCTACCCTCCACACTGTATGAGAACTCAGTGATATGATACGAGAACTCAGTGATATGATATGAGTGATATTGGTGGAGTCCCTGTGCGTGTTCATGCGTCTATGGGCAGACACTTGTTTTATAGCGTCACGGGTCACACGCTCTGTATTCGGGGGACCGACCGTAAACGCAGAACGTGAGGCACGGCGTTTCTGTGGAGGCTGTGAAACGTGGGGGTGGTGAGGCTGGTCATGTGACTCCCCTGCAGGGCTCAGAGCGGGGGGCCGTGTCCGCTTGACGCTGTCTCATTATCGACCCGGTCGATATTGTCTTTTCAATCGTCTCTGTTATGATTGCTCAAATTCTCTCCGTTCTCCTCCGACACCCCGTGCATAATTCATCCACCGCGGTGAAGCCGGCGACCAGCGGAAACCCACATCTGAGCCCGGGGTCGATCCCGCCTAGCGTCCGGCCTCCCTGCACTCACACACCCTCCGTGGGCGCAGTCCCTACCCGGAGCGTGACAACACACTCACAGGAGTGTCAGAGGAGGATCAGATTCCTCAAATGTACCCTGAAAAACCCTGGGTACTAATGAGTACATTTTCCAAACAAAAAAGGTACAAATTAAAAGTTATATTCTGCCGTGGGGTGCATACAAGTATCAATACATGTATGCACCTACTTGACACCGCCCCAGTGACAAGCATTTGTACCTTTTTAGCACTTTTCATGGCCTTATTTCTGAGTGTACGAAACAGTTAACAAATTCTCAGCTTTCTCTGGCTGTTTCTATTATCGGATACGCACACAAAGAACTACACTTCAGCTTACAGCTGTCAACACCAGGGCGAGAGAGAGAGAGAAAGGCAGAAATGATATAAATAATTAAAAAGGAAGAAAGAGGGTCCGGTTCTTCATTAGTCCCGGAGGATGAAAGGGAAAAGGGTCTTTAAGCGGATCTCTAATGGAAGTGCACTTTAGCGGGCCGGACACACGGACCTGTAAAGCGCTTCGTTAAGGTGCGCCGGGCGCTGACAGCTCTGTGAAGGGACGGGGACTTGTGGCATGATCAAAAGCACGATGGAGGCTGTTATAGACTCTCTAACGATGGCGGGCCGCGGCACGCGCCCGGAACAGCGGCGGGCGGAGACGCGCGCTGTCGGTTTCCCCGACGGACCCGCGCCGGGCCCCGCTGTCATTAGCGGCTGTCCCTCGCCGTCTTTCATCTGACAGCGCTCGGACGGAAAATAATCAGAGGGAAAAAATCGTTCCGACGCGCGTCCTTCTGAGTAGTTTCTCGTTCAAAGTTTTTCGATTTTTTCCTCAAATCACCTCTACAGCCATCCCTGTAAACAAACCCTGAGAAACCCTGAGTTCTTCCACATGATTTTGCTGCCGCAATAAGTCTTGTCAAATTCTAAATACACTACTAAAATGGCTGTCTTAAGCATTTTTAGTCTTGTTATAAGACTAAGGAGCTTTTTTTCTCTCAAGTAGAAAATAGCTTGTTTTAAGTTTGCTTGACAAGTGATATTTTCTCACCCCATTGGTTAATCTTGAAATGAGTCAAACTTTTGAATAGTCTAAATATGAGCGTAAGATAGTTAAGACTGACTTATTATTATTATTTTTTGCAATGTTGGAATGGAATCACTTAGAAATAATATGTTTGTTGTGAGCGTGAGGCAAGGCTCTGACTTTCTCACGGTACAGTGGGTCATGCATCACACAGCTCAGCTGGTTAAAGGACCACACTACATGAGGGCAGAGCCTGGAACCTTCTGGAAGGATCAATCAGAAGGCCCGAGGTTCACGATCGAGATGCACTGTGTGAACACCATCTGCGCTTTATCGGTTAGCGTTAATACAGAGGCTGCATTATTGTTTCTCTCAGTAGGAACGCCAAGGCCTTCAAATACTTGTTCTCTTCCAAAAGAGGGAAACTTTATTTTCTTTTTAATTTAAATTCTCCGGCGTTTAAAATCGAAGGCCGGAAGGCGCGCGCTCTTAAAACCCAAAGTAGCGTATTTTGTGCTGCTCTTTGACATTTTCCCCGCGCCGCCTCGCCGCGGCTGTAAATCGATTCGCTGCGCGTTTATTGTTGTTCGCCAAACGGCGCCTCCGCGTGTGCCGGTGACACCGGCGGCGTGTTCCAGCGCCCCGCTCCGCTGTCGGCACGGCGACGTCCGCGACGGGCCGCGTGGGACGCCGTTTCCAAAGGAACCGACCCCGAGTCTGCGGCGCTTCTGCGCGGGAGGAGCTGATGGTTGCTGTTTAACGCCGCGGCGCCGTCTCGGCCCGGGCGGCGTTTGTAGCACGGCGCGGTTCGCAGAGCGACTGCTAATTGCGTGTTTCTGACAGGGCGGCGTGCCGTGCGAATAGGCCCCGGAGATTTCCGTGTCGAGGTGGCAGGTTAAGGGAACAGAACAGAAAGCTATTCCGGCTAACGGTTTGTCATGTCTACTTTCCTCACCCCCCCCTCCCAACCTTGCCCACCCCCCCAAGCCTATTTTGATAGCTTCTCACACCACTTCAGCGACACCGTGCGCACTGTTGGATTGCAGACTGCGGTCTCCCTAGTCTGAGCGTGTCACGGCATCGATCGGACGCCGGATGCTGTCAGGTCTTCTAAGGCGGATATAGAATACCTTGCCTGGCGGAGAGAGAGAGAGCCGTCAGGACACAGAGAGAGCGGGGGGTGGGGGGGCATTAGTCTGTCGAGTGGTGTCTTTCTCAGGATGGCTTCATTAATACCCCCCTGGCAGCTCTTTGAGGAAGGGTAACATGCTAATTACCCCCGCCTGACCCCTGGCGGAGGTGCCTGAGTGGGACGGGGGAGACAGGGTGAGAAATGAAACGCCTTCTTTCACGTCCAAGTCTCTGTTACACGGTTTGTGTTGGGCAGCTTACATCAATGTCTCTTTTTCATGGGTTTTAATGAGCAAAGAATGGAAACGATCTCTATCAAACCCCATAAAGGTCTGTGGCTATTGTCTTGCAAAAAATGGCTGTCTAAACTAGCGTTTTTAGTCTTGTAATAGGACTTAAATGGACAATAGGTAATTTTGGACTCAAGAGAGGAATTGCAGCAACAAACACCCTCAAACTACAAAACTGTTTATCCCTCGCTGGAACGCCATTGAAATGACATTCGCTGTGGCAATTAGAACCAATTTTCAACCAATGAGCTTGAATTATTGTACAGTTGTACAATGTGTTGGTACAAAGTGTCGGTCTGTCAACTGTATATAACTGACTATAAACACAGGCAGAGGGTGAGTCAACTTGTTAGTGAGCATTTTTCAATGATAGGAAGGGATTTACAATGGTCTTGTAATGATGATTTATCACAAAAATCTTACCTTTAAGATCTTGTTTTGTTTCTCAAGTAGAAAATATTAGCATGTTTTAAGATACTGTTTGCTTGACATTTTCTCACCCCATTGGTAAATCTATCAAAAACATAATATAAGACTAAGATACTAGTTATTAACTAACTAATGCGGTGTCATTATTATTAAGATGGGATCAAAACATTGTTATTTTTTATTTTATTTTGAAATGTATTTATTGATTGATTCATTTGTAGTTCTGAAGTGATTAATAGCAGGGAACGTGCAATTTGTGAATCTGTTATTGGAGCTCTGAAACATCGGTGGGTTTTGCACATCGTCTGAGCGATGTGTATTCGTTGGGGTGTTGCGCCTCCGTATTCATCACGGTAATGAATGGAGCCATTACCCACGGCTTCCCGCAAACGAGGAAGGCCCTAATGCGCGGATCCTTTAGTGCTCCTTTAAATCCGTGCGGAACTAACCCGCATATCGATCAGTGCCCGGGACCACCGTGCTAGAGCCAGAACAGGAGTCACGCCCCGGCCCTCAGGGGTCAGAGACGGGCCCCGGCTCTCAGGGGTCAGATACGGGCCCCGGGGCACAATGGGAACAGTGTCCGTTTCAGTGCCAGAGGATTTGGACCGTCCCCGCATTACACTCACCTGTTTTCCCCCAGATGGGGGTGCCGGAATTAGCGAGAGCGCGTCCTTCGCTGAGGGAAGATGTCTGTGGAACAGAACATAGCATCTGGGCATCTTCTGATGAGCTTCTCAGAGGCCTTCTCCATATCTCTGCCTTGTTTCTGTTGAGTTATATGTATATATGTATATATATATATATATATATATATATATATATATCTAGCAAATTGCAAGGCGGATTGGACGAGTTGAGAGCACAGTGCTTTGGTTGATGTCTCATTTTCGAAAAAAAAATATGAAGTTCTCCATGTGTAAATATAGCAACAGTGGGTAGTAAAGGATATTTGAAATGGCGTTACACAATAATAAAATGTCAGTACAAGCACTTCTATCAGACCACATCACAAAGTAACCTACAGACCACTGCAAAGACCAAACATTTTTGTTTTAGTCTTATATTTACACTTAAAATCTTTCTAGTACTTCTTTGCTAAATAAGACAAAACATATTCAGCATATGAGGTGGACAGACTCATTTCAAGATTTGTCAGTGGGGCAAGAACATTTTACGTGCCACGCAAACAGTACATTAAAAGAAGCAAAAAAGTCGAATTCCAAGACTAAAACAATTAAGATTGTTTGCAAGCGCAATCGATATTCATTGCAGCGGTTTTTTGTCATGAGGAGGAGAAAGGTGGAGCCCTTTCTCTACGGCATCATCTTTCTCTATACAGTACATACCAGCTGGGCACATTTACACGCTTTACCTGTACGGCCACACTGCCGTTCGGTGAATTCTTAAAATGGCAGTGTCTTTCAGCAGCTCATTAAACTTCACCGTATGAGCCTTTGTCTGCGGAAGCCGGAGCGCTGCATTGTGGGAAAAGGCAAATGCGATCGCACCGCTGCTTGTCCTCTCCCTCGGGAGTCAGGGGTGAAAGGAGATAATGAATACTTTCACACTTTACCTTGAAAACCTCCGCCGATGGCCTCGCCACCAATTAAGATCCTGCAATCGCCCGCACGCGGCCCTTATTAAACCTGACCTTCCAATTATTTTTTTTCTGAAATGGCCCGTGATTGGCTCACCCCCGCGCGGCTCTGTGTCCGCGAGGGGTGGCGGGCGACCGCGGCGGAGCGGTTGGTGGCGTGACAGGGGCGCGCCACGCCGGGGCTGTGGGAGCCACGGCGGACATCTTCCACGTGTCGCCTCCCCGCTTCCAGCATCGAAGAAGCGATGGGATTCCTACACGCGTCGCCCTGTACGGACCTACGTACCTTCAGTTTCTGCACTTTAGAAATTGAGGTGCAGAAAAGAAAATAAATGTTTTACTAAAATCTGCACTTTAACCCTGCTTGATTGTATTAAGTCAAAACAGCAAACATTTTGTGACTGCCCAAATACTCTCACGCTGCATGTAATGGTATGAGGTCTTGATACCAGTGTGGTGGTGTAATTTTCAGGGCTCAATTAAGTCAAACAAGTTTTAGTCTTGTAATGACTAATATAAATATCAGCTTGTTTTAAGTTACTGCTGGCTCAAGTTAAATTTGCTTACCCTATTGGCAAATTTTGAAAAGAGTCAAACTGTATCACCTCATTTTCAATATATTTAACTGAGAAAATATAAGACAAAATTACTCGCTGAAGCTGACTTATTTTTTGTTTTTAAAACAAGCTAATATTTTCTACTTGAGAAAAAAAGATCTTATCTCATTTCAAGTCTTATAAGACTAAAAAAGTTTAAGACATTTTTTGCAGCGTGGGGCTTCCTGAATGTCTCCAGTAACCAGTGTGTAGAGCGTAACAGCATGCCACTGCAGTGATGAAGACGTGGGTCTGCCAGAGCTAGCGCTGTTTGGAGCGTGGCCTGAATCCCCCAGAGGGCTGTGTGTGCGTGTGTGTGTGTGTGTGTGTGTGTGTGTGTGTGTGTGTGTGTGTGTGTGTGTGTGGGGGGGTGACCTGGTGAGGTCGGTCTGATGCCGGTCTGTCCGTCTGCGAGCCCAACACCCCCCCCACACCTGATGCGGCCCCCGTCCTGTTTCAGCAGCTGTGGGGAACAGACTGTAAATTCCCTCTGCTGACATGCAATCCCCCCCCAGACCCCACAGGCACTGCCACCCCCAGCGGGGGTCTACTGGGGCCCTGGGAAAGTCAAAACAACAGTGTCGGTTTGCGCCCCCAGCCTTTCAGTGAGGTCAGATTTGAGCCTCTCCTGATCCTTTGAGTACCGTCATATTTGGTCCTGTCCTGGTCTTTTGAGTACGGTCATATTTCTGTCCTGATCCACTGAATACGGATGTCTCACTTCTGCTTTAATGGCAACGTGCACTCAAGCTGGCGTGGAATTTCTGCAAAACCTGATGATCCATGTTATCCCAGCATTATATGACTATGTTCTAAAGAGCATTGTGATGATAGTTTTGTCAGTGTTCAAGTGTCCCCATAGATGTTTGGTGGGGTTGAGGTCAGGTGATTGTGAATTGTACAGCGCTCCTAGTTCTTCTTTGGTCTTCGAGTAGTTCTTGCAAAGCTTTGAAGTGACTTTGAATCTGTTTTAAATCCAAAATCCTAAAACTTTCTGTTTATTTCCAGGATTACATGCAAAAAAATCCCCCAGATTTTCAATGTGGTCTCAGACTTTTGGACCCCACTGTATGTGTTCATTTTCACACACATCATTTGTTGTGTATTATTACATGCTGTGCTCTGCTGCTTTTTCACGTGTAGTGAAATGGATTTTGTCCAAACACTTTCAGTACCCTTTTCCTCTCTATGGGGTACTGCCGCTTTATGCTAATCGCTATTAGCATCTGAAGGTGCCTGTACTTTGGCTGCTGCCTCTTCGCTAAAGGCTAGATAGATAGAAAGATAGATAGATAGATAGATAGATAGATGCATTTATATAGCGCTTTTCTCACTCTCAAAGTGTTTTACAGTGATGAGGCGGAAACTCCTTTCAACCACCACCAATGTGTAGCAACGGCAGCCATTTTGCGCCAGAACGCTCACCACACACTAGCTGAGGTGGAGAGGGAGAGAAATCCAGGAGGTAATTTGGCGGCAGGTTGAAAGAGCCAGGGCTGGGAATTTAGCCAGGCCACCGGGGAACCCCCTGCTCTTTGTGAAGAGCGTCATGGGACCTTTAATGACCGCAGTGAGTCAGGGCCCCGGTTTTAAGGTCTCACCCGAAAGACGGCTAAAGACTCCTCCACGTCGTATCGATTACCCCAACGCCGCGATTCAGGCGGCCCCATTACCGCTATCGCTCAGATATACGTTTATCGTTTTCTCTATAAAGATGATCCATTATGTAAAAGCCGTGGTGAATAGGCCCCCATTACTGTACCCCGGCGCAGTTTATCTTCATTGTTGTGGTAAAGTGCGCTCGTGAAGAAACGTTTTGTGGCGCGCCACACGGCGATATATCACCCGGCGCGCGGGCGAGAGACAGGAAGTGAGACGCGGGAAAGACAGAGGCGGGCGCTGTGTCCGCGTGTGACCGAGCAGTGGAGTGATAGGCCCAATGTGTAAGCCGCCGGCCTCCGGAGAATAGAAGTCGGTCAGTTAGCAGTCATTAAGCACCGGCGGTAATAAGGACTTGGCATACGGGGGATTGGGTTCGTTCATACATTAGTTCGAAAGCAATTTTGCCTCTGCGTAAATGCACTGTGGGAAATGGGTGTGAATTTTCCAATTTAACACGTTTGTGATTACATTATGTGCGAGGTACTAATTTAATTTTGGGTCAGAAGCTTTAAATTAGGGTGAACTAAATGTGCTGTGAAATCGCTGCAGACGGCATGTAAATTTTAAGCAAAAAAAAAAAAAAAAAAAAGGCTCTTTATTCAAGTGAATGTTTTTTTGAATGGCTGGCTGTCTGTAAGTGATTAATCGTTTTGGTCGTCGCGTTAATATGTAATCTTTCTTAATTTCATCAAACGCGATGAAATATTGAGTAAACCTGGGATGGAATAAGGGAAATGGGCTGTTGGATCATTTTGAGTGACATACGGCACTGAGTCTAAATTGTAGTTACGCTTTCGATTCTACAGTGAATTAAAAATAACCTCAGCTCTAATCAAAACCCAGCTGTGTGTGCTTCAGTTGTTCTTCTGGTAGCTCTTGTTCTGTTTTTAAAGGGAGCACGCTCGAACACTAAAACTTTAATTCCCTTTATGAGACCAGGTCAAAGGTTCTGCATATTAGCTGGGCTTTGGAGCTATACGCATTTCATGAGGGCAATTAAAACAGGGAAGAAAAGCAGAAAATAAAGGAATCCATGCTGTGTCTGTCTGTCTGTCTGTCTGTCTGTCTGCCTGTCTGCCTGCCTGCCTGCCTGCCTGCCTGTCTGCCTGTCTGTCTGCCTGCCTGCCTGTCTGTCTGTCTGTCTGTCTGTCTGCCTGCCTGTCTGCCTGTCTGTCTGTCTGTCTGCCTGCCTGCTTGCCTGTCTGTCTGTCTGCCTGCCTACCTGTCTGTCTGTCTGTCTGACTGCCTATCTGTCTGTCTGTCTGTCTGTCTGTCTGACTGCCTATCAATCAGTCTGTATGTCTGTCTGTCTGTGTCTGCCTGCATGTCTGCCTGTCTGTCTGTCTGCCAGCCTGTCTGTCTGTCTGTCTGTCTGTCTGTCTGTCTGTCTGTCTGTCTGTCTTGTCTTGTCTGTCTGTCTGTATCAGTCTGCCTGTATTGTCTGCCTGCCTGTCTGTCTGTATTTTCTCTAACACACAGCAGCAGACCCAGTATATTTTACTTCAGGCGATATGAGTCATCTCGTTCACGGTTGTCGATCACTGAGCCAGTCACCGTTGTTACTTTGCCGTCTCTACCTTTCTATAACCTTTCCCAGGTATACCTGAAGCGTAAGTGCATGTGACACCAAGTCGAGCCAGAACTTCTGCAAACTCACGCCTCTCCTAAACCCCACAGCAGGTGTTCGGTGACTCATCCGATCCAAAGTCTCCTCACAGCGAAGCGTCTTGTCTGGCCCAAGCAGGGCCCCACACACTCCTGCCGTACCCTGTGGTCTTTTTACTGCTGCCGTGTTGAAGTGCCCTTCAGCACTCCGCCACAAACCTCTTCCAAAACCGAAATACATCGCCCTCAGCTCTGTAAGCAGTTTGGCCCTGCCCTCGTGTATGAGGGTTTCTCTACCCAAGGTTTGAGATGCTAAACAGCCTACACGGTCATCAAAAGAGCTGAAGAACAGAAAGAAGTACCAAACGCAAGGGCTACCACTGTCCCACTCAAAATTCTAAAGAACCACTATCCAGCCACTTCAGAAATGCTACATCATTTAGTTTGTATAGCATTTCAAATACTTTTATATTTTTTTGGTATTGTGTATGTTCGATGTGTTTACTGTGTAATCCTTTTTAGCCCGGTTTCTATTGGAAAAAAGATTCTGAATCTCAGTGGGACTTCCTGGTAAAATAAAGGCTAATGCAAGTACATAAAAAAATTAATGTATGTGTTGAACATGAACATTGTTTGAGAAGGGGTAAAAATTTATAGTAACATTTAATTTTGTCTCGAAAACTATGCTTGGGTGTCGAGAAGGTTTCCTTGTGCATTAGAGTGCATTTAAAGTAATTTTATTTTTGCCACACCTAATGCTACTAAAGATCTACTTTTAATAAGTGTACTGGCTAATGGTTGAGGGGATTTAAGTAGTTGTTATACAAGTACGCTGAGAGACATGATCCAGCACACTCATTAGAGTCACATCATGCAGTTTGAAAATCCTCTCAAACTCTCCCAACAAGCTTCGGACATGAACTGTGGCCCACAGCGTCCTGCACAGTTCGCATCGTATAATTATATAATAATACTATAGTATAATTCATAAAGCCTTCATTAAACATGCATAGTGGTCTGAGTCCCACACTTTCACATGTTTCTTAAATCATTCATGTTTTTTGTCCAAGAGACTGTATCGCATGTTATGTCACATTTGTTAATGTCATTTTGCACGTCATCCTGTCATTATGACCTATTTTTACGTGTGAATGATATTTAGAAATATGTTATGACATAGTCAGAACTTGGCACGCTTCATATCTCCAGACAGCTTACTTTTTAAAGAATTTGGGAAAATAATCATGGCATTAACCTGGATTCAATCAACGATGGTCCTTTGATATTACTTGTGTTAAATAAATGGTAGCAAATGATAGAAAATTACGACTTTGACATCTTCTCAACAAAGAAAATCTAACTTTTAATATCCCTGTCGGAAAAAGTAAGCGCTATTCTGTTTGTAAGTCTATTGAGATGTATTGAAATTGCCTGATATGAACTCTATGTGCAAAAATATATTATAAAACAATTCTGACATGGTGGTCCTGAATTTCTCTGAGGCAAGGTGAGACGCTGATCAACACTTACAGGCAGTTATTACTAGCAGTTATTGCTGATAATGGAGGTTTTGCCTGTTATTGAAGCTATGGGGGCACTAACTGTTTCCCAAAACACTGATTCTACATGTACACATACGCCTCGGAGTGCTTCATTTGAGTCTGCGAGTCTGTGATTTCGTAGCGGCGTACAGTTTTAATAAAGTTTCTCGTGGTGTATCGTAAAAGTGTTGTGTGTCTGCCTGAGCTACCATAGACATGAAGGACTGCTTTGTGCATGCAGTTTCTCTGCTGTAATTGGCTCCTGTACACTTTAGCCTGACTTATAGGCCCATGCCATATTTACAAACAATTCCCCTTTCCTGAAATGAAAAGCCTGAGTACCATAGATCTGCACATTTAGTAGGCCTGTCTGAGCTTCCCGTCCTCATTTACCGTGAACTCTATCTCAAATGGCTTTCTATGGTTTCATTTTTTATAGTAATGGACAGTTCTGGACCTGGATGTCAATTGGTCATCCATCTGTGGCAATGTTCATTGGCTTGGCTAAATAGAGTGTTCATTCATCATTTTAAAATGGCGTTTTTCACTGACGTAAGAGTCAAGTGTATGAAAATGGATATACTTAACTTCTTATTAAGCCTGCTTGGAAGGATATCTGCGGGACCCTTGGCCCATACCTGCCAACCTTGGAACCTCAGAAATGGGGAGATTTTCCAAAGCAAGACAATGGGGTCCGGGGTCCTCCACCGGAGAAATCTGAAGAAATTCAGAAGCTGAAATGTATGATAAAGAGCCTCAATACCTCAGTTACAACACAGAGGTAGCTAAATAGCTTGCCGTAAATATGTGCCATGTTTAATCAATTTGGCAAGTGTACATGAAGCATATTGTTCTACAGTATGTTGCTAGGCTATGCTGGCCCCCATATCATTGCATACTGTATGCGCTCAGTTGAATGAAGGCACCCTCTCTACAAGTTTGCTATTATATTATAGATGCCGTTTTGAAGCAAATAGAGTAGATGGCTAGCTAGCTATCCATGATAGAAAATAAACTGTGACGCCATTTTGATCAAATCCAAGGTCAAATGTAATTTTAATACTAAGCTACACACGTGACAGCAAACCTACCATGAAGCTGTAATGACATTTGGGAGGCTCCTGGGAAAATCAGGAGGGTTAGCAAGCACATCTTTGGACTGTGTTGTAATCTTTGAAAGATTCTAAAAACTTCATAAATGGAGCAGTTCAGAAGGATGGCACAGATACACATATCGGCCTCACACGTCAGAAAATGGTTAAACACATCGGATAACTTTATTAAAGGGCCCAGTGAATAATTAAGGAAAGAATATAATTGGATTTGGAGAGAGATTGATTAAGTAGTCATACCTGACAGAGAGGAAGTCCACATTCCAAAGATGGCTTCTTTTGACCAGCAAGGACTCATGGGCTACGAGTGATTTCGGGCCCATTTATTGTCTCTTGGTTTAAATAAATTTAAAACATTTAAAATGTTTTAAATTAAGTGTTTTATGTGTTGTTATTACAAGTCCTACGGAGGTCCCTGGCTAATTCAATATTATATAAAAGAACAATGTTTTCAGTCTACCTTGCAGAATTAATTTAAAAGTGTGTTAATGTGCAACTTTAATTATGAATTTTGATCTCATATTGAAGTGGGGAAAAGGCTTTTCTTGCTTGTAAGAAGCATGAATGTAGGAAGGTGAATGCAAGCTTATGAGGTTATACCTGAATGAGCCTTGATTAAATTCATAGAATTGGGATGACAGAAATTAGGAGAGACATTGAGTTGCTGGAACATTTTTAATTTCAACAGCTCAGGCTTGGTTTTTCCACTGAATACATTTTGTCTTGTTTTTTTCCCCCTCATTTTGCTGCCTGTGACATTCAGTGAATACCCAAGGAAACAATAACAGGCTACCTTTTCTTCTTCTTGACTTCAAATGATTTACACATACAGTTGTTGCCACATACATTTTTTTTTGGACAGGAAATAATGCTTTACTTTTTTACAATGGCACTGCTCTCAGTGCAGATGTGTGAAATCGTGGACAGATCATTTAGACTGTGTGTGACACACAGGTTGTAGTTTTCTCTGGATTTGACCTGGTTTTGAGTCTGAACTGACCTGTGGTTGACCCTCCCTTGATGAGCGTAACAGTGGGAAGGTGAGTAATGGTGAGATATGTAGGTATCTCATGGGAACTGTCACAGTGAATGACTGCACCGGGTGCATGAGTCTTACTGTCAAAACAGGTCTGCTGGGCGCGGTAGCGGTTAGGAAACTGGGCTAGGCGAGAGGTTGCAGGTTCAAATTCCCGGCAGAGTGCCCCTATAGTTCCCTCGAGTCGGGTCTTTAACCTCAGTCACTTCGGTAAATGTCTAGATGGATTGATGGATGATATGATTCATGTCAGCTTCGCATTCTTTCTTGGATAATGGAATCTGTGAAAGAGTTGTGGTCATTTCCATTTAGGAAATTGGCTGAAATTCTAATTATTAATACAGAAAAAAAAAGCCATTGAATGTAATGGGAATTTTATAAATTGTTCAAGTTTAGTTTTGGCTAAATTAAAGTCAATTTGACTCCAACCCGATCCATAAAATAAATTAATAAAGTAATGAATAAAGGGCGATTGGTGGCCATCTTAGGATATATCACAAGCTCACAGTTCAGTGGTGCCCCCATGAATCAGACACTTCCATGGGGGAGGCCGTTCATTGACTGTAGCCTTCTCTCGGGAGTGAGATACATCTAAAATGGTGGAGTAGAGAACCAAATGAAGAAAAAAAACATACATGTCTTTGTCCCAAGACTTATGGAGCTCACTGTATACAGTACTGTGCAAAAGTCTTAGAAAGTGAAAGATTGCTTTGAAACATAATGAAATGTTTTATATAATGAAAAACGTACTATAAAGAGCAGTAAACAGTTTAAACTAAATCAATATTTGTTGTGACCACCCTTGTGTGTTTAAAACTGCCTCACTTCTAGTAGGCACACTGTCCTGCAGTTTTATAATGAATTGGCTGGTAGGCTGTTGCTAACATATTGGAAAACTTGTCGCAGTCCTTCAGCATACTTTGGCTGTGTCGCTTCAGGTAATCCCAGAGAGCCTCACTCAAGTGTCTGAGAAGTGGTCTGCTACTCCATATGTTGCTTTATTTACTGAAATAGAAATATTTCTTTTTTTTTGGGGGGGGATGAATTAAAACACAGGAAAATGGCAGTTACAAGCAATAATGTATACACGTGATATAACTGAAGTAACAAACTAAGCTAGCAAACAGAACCGTAAAAAAAATAAAAATAATAATAAGAGTGCATTTATGGACATATCTGAACGAGTATTTACATACTGTGCAGTTTGGAATCATTCACCGTCATTAAAATAAACCGTCTCCGCTCTTGGAAGATAAAGGCGGAATGAGACACTCCGGCTGTGCCTCCCGGTGCCCTCATTAGGAGCGGCAGGTTGCCGTGGCGGCGAGCGTGGATTTGGCTGACGAGGCGGACGCCAGCGGAGACTCAGACAGCGGCAGGAGCTGCGCTTGTCATCAGCGGCGCGTTGCTTAGCGCCCGCGGAGCGGAGGTTTAGCGCTGTCGGCGGCCCCCGGGAGGGAGTCGCGTTACATCAGAGCGCTGGAGCGGCGGCCGGCGACAGACGGCCAGCGCTGGGCGGGCCGGCGCGCTCTGGCACCGTTAGCACGTTTATTAGCAACGCTGATCACCGCTGCTGGGCCCGGGGCCCTCACGGTGAGGCCCACCAGCACAGCCAAAACCACGTTTACAGCTGATTACAGCCAGGGTTTTAACCCTGCTAAAGCTAGGTTTTGAAACAACTGGTCGCTAGTTTACCAGTTCAGAACAGTTCTCAGCTCAACGTGGTTTAGCTGGTTGACCAGTTCAGACCAGCTCCCAGCTTGACCATGGTATAGCTGGTTGACCAGTTCAGACCAGCTCCCAGCTTGACCATGGTTTGACCAACTCAAGCTATGTTTTTGAACAGCTGGTAACTGGTTGACCAGCTCATACACATTTAAAAAAAAGATATTACAGGGAAGAGGTGAACTCGGCCCTGTGGTTTGGTGTGTGCTTATCCTCTGGTTTAACACCCTGCACTGTTGCTTACTGGCAGACTTGCTGGAACTTTCCCACAATGCCTGTCCGTGACTCAGGTGGATGATGTCATTGTGCCCTGGGGCTAAATATGGTGTAAGGGTCACAGGGCAGTCTGAGTGATGTATGTAGGTGGCTCTTGTTCCCAGAACTGATGGATAACGCCTCACGCCTTTTCCTCCAAAACGCATTGCTGCACCATCAAAATATATGTGACGCAACATATAATGAGTGAAAAGCACATTTGGACTTATTCGATTTCCTTACAGGCCCATTATTCTCTCCTTGTCCCAGAAAAGAAGAAAACAGCCAGCTGAAAATGTTAAATCGATAGAAGTCGTTTAAATCTGTTTGAGTTCGTCTCTCAGTCAGCTGTAGTCCTGTCGGTTACTGTGGAGGACTGTCGCTTCCTCACACAAGGCACTCAGACATCAAATGACTACGTGATCACTTCTCCGGGAAGAAACTTTAGTTCCATTTCAGGAACTCGTAGCAGGTGCAACACTATTTGTATTGCGCAGAAGATCTGTAAGTGTGGCGATACTGGCCCATACTCTTCTGTACTGTATGCATAAAATCGTTAATTTTGGCAAAGGGTCTTCAACCATTGGCCATTCATGCTCAGTTTTTCAGCCAATGTATGGCTGTTGTAACAATCTACCTTATGTTTAAACCTGTGTTTAAACATAACATAAGATAACATATCATAACATATCATAACACCAGAAGCCATTCAGCCCAGCATTGTTCATCTTTCCTACCACTAAAGTGTACCTGATGCTTATGTTTTAGTGTCTGAGTGGCACCAAGCATTGTAGGTTGGCATAGAAAATGGCTCCGGTCATCTCTCTCCCAAATAAAAACATGGCTTCACTGTTTAAGATCTGTTGACCTGGCTTTCACCGGCAGCATTCAACGTCACTTGCGGTTCCCTTGAAAGAATGTGCTGTATGTGGTGCTTGACTTTTTGCAACACTTGAGAATTGAGTTAAGGCGTTTTCATGTCACACCTGAATTTTTAGGCATCAAATTGCATCTTTACTGTGTGTAAAGTGACAAAGCACATGAGGGACGGGTCAGGATCAAAATGATCGTCTTCCACGCAGATTTGTGAACCGTGAATATTACAATGTTCTGCACAAACATTAGTGGGTGCTAGTTTGCCTTGGGTCCAGGGCCCAGAGGGGGTTAAATCGCTGGAGGGGTGGGGGCATTTTTTGGGATCAAGGAGAGTCTCGGTGCTGCCACGATCGAAGGTTTCTCTTGTTTTGAAATGGTGGAGCCAGGTCGATCCTCGGTAGGCGGTAAGATCCCTGGCCCCCCCTCCACCCCCGCCCTACCCCTGAGGTCAAGCCCCCCCTCCCTTCTCCCTCCCTTCCTGGCTGAAGTCCAGGCTCTTTGATGCTATTGTTTAGCAATTACATTCATTAATTCAATGTACTGGCCTCAGTAACTTCAAAAGAATGTTCTGGAAGGAAAAAGAAGAAACCTAAAAAAAACACAACAGAAAGAAGGCATCCACACTCCCTCTCTCTGCAGTGTTTTTGGTTTCTGCATATATATCCATGCAGGTGTGTCATGCTAATGACAGCACATAAGAGCGAGTGTGGCCTTTGCAATCTTTTCGACATGAAATGTTTTTTTTTCTGCTTCACCTGGAGGCTGAAGTTAAGTGAAAGGTAATGAATCAATAGGGAGTTCTTAGTGGCCGCTTTCATGTGCAAACCAGCCCAATAAATCTCCAGGACCGGGCAGAAAGGGCTCAATCGTGTGTTTGATCCCGTTTTTTTCAAGGCGATTAAAGGAATATGGCTTGATGTGGGCCCTCTTTCCCTTTCGCCCTGGCGTCCTGGTGTGCGTTTCGGAAGTGAGCTGTTGAATTGTGGTGGTGTACTGCAGGTACTGCAGAAAGATAAAGCTTCTCAAGGCTGTTTTTGTTTCAAGCTGCACACACACACAACCCTCCCAACATCCCAGCGCAAGCGTGCTAGTTCCAGAGTGGACAGCACAGCCGTCAAACATCTAACCAAATGCATGCCATCTGACCCTGAAGTCACAATACACTTTGGTTGGCACACCAGTGAAACTTCTGAAATATATAAAATGGTTAATGGTAGGCATTCATATAGCGCCTTTATCCAAAGCGCTGTACAATTGATGCTTCTCATTCACCCATTCATACACACACTCACACGCCAACGGCGATTGGCTGCCATGCAAGGTGCCGACCAGCTCATCAGGAGTATTTCCAAATAACTTGAAATGCCAATAAAGCATTTTGAGTTTGAAAGAGAGAGAGTGAGATAGACTCAATTGTAGATCAATCATAAAGCCTATTTCTCATTATCTTGATGAAATTGATACACCTTGATTTGACGTCTCAGACACTTGAAGATCCAGAAATATACCCTACCTTTGTGAATTTGTTTCAAACACTGAAACGTTTGAATTAATATGCAGGTACATATGCATACACTTGCATGTACAGTAATGTAAGTAATATTGTAACAAACAGCTAATTTTTCATCCTGAACAGCTTTATACATATAAAAAATACCAGAAGGTGAGTTTTCATTGTAATTACTTGTTTTATTGTTGCTGTTTTTTTTGCCTCTCATAAATTATATTGAGAAATAAGCTCTCTTTGCAGTGAAATTAAGCCTGTCCCCCTTATTGTAAATTAATGTCCATTAAGAAGATTGGGGAGGAGGGGTTGAGACAAAATAGGAATGTGTAAGTGGAGGCAGTTTACCTATAACTACAAGATAAACTGCAAAACATTCACAACGGCGCACAGGGAATGTTAAGTAGCTGGAGTGGAGTGGCAGGCTGTGGGATTGTTAAATTGCTGGATGCTAACCCTGGCGTCTTCTGAAGAGACTGTGGATGCAACACGGAGTGAATTAAAATGTTCGTCTTTGATTTATTCAGCCACAGGAAGTTGTTAAACCTCCAGAAGCTTCTTATAAGCTTCCCAAGGGTTAGCTGGTCTTCCATCATGAATTTTGTAGTTCCCCCTGTTGTTCCCCGTGTTAGAACAGGAGTGGTACACAGTGCTAAGTACCCTGGAAAGCAATGGGAAGGATACAGAGAGAAACCTGCCAGCCCCTTGTGCGCCGCAGTCTGAAATAGCATGGAGCCATTTTGTAGTGAGGAAGTCTTCACTGTGTAAATAAATAGCCCATTGAGTGTTTACTTTAGAAGCAGACAGTATGAGGAAGATTGTATATTAGTGTCCGCTGCGTTTATTTGGAAATTCTAAGAACAATACTTGCTGGCAGTTGGGGATGAGCAGGTGGGTCAGTATTTTGACTGTCAGCCTTTTGTTTTTAGTATTTCAGCTGCCATATTTACATATTTATACCTCTATATATACTTCAATTGCATTTTCATTATCAAAATTGTGGACTGCGGTCAGGCGTTTGATAAATTAAGTACAAACTTAATCAGTCAAACTGATAATATAGCTGATGATAACTGAACACACATGTGGACACACGATGCAAGCCCCAAAATTCTGGAGGAACCACTGTAATATAATATAACCAAACATCAAGAAAATAAGAAAACCAAACTGGTTGCAAGTGTTTTTTTCCCCTCAACTGCCAGTTAGAATTCTCTAGTGATAGTGAATTTGGGTGTCAGTCACCAAGATGCAGAAATCCTAGGCATGTGTAAGGAACATCTCCATGGCTTTCTTTTATTGACACAAGGCACACTGCGTTCCTCTGTCAGCTCCTAAAGGCAGAGCCTCACGGTGCCAGACAGACGGCTTGGATCAGTCTCTTCATGTCAGTAGCTCGTCCCTCAGAATATTATTGTGACAGTTGCAGGTGCTTTCTAGAACCTTTCTGTCTTATTGACTGGGCATCATCATATACCGGATGCCATGTCATCTAAGCCTAGTTTAACCCCTGGTTTACCGCAAAAAAATGGGTTCCTTTGGGCGCTTGTTGACCAACGCGTCAATGTAAATGAAATTATCACGTGATTAAGAAAGATCCATTGTGTTATCTCTGTCTCCTCAAGCTGGATAGCAATAGTAAATCAAAAATGGAGGACGTGTGTGTGTGTATGTGTGTGTGTGTTTCTTAGCTAAATGGCACAAAGTCCAGTCACATGACACTGAGTATTGAAACCTATAGTAAAAAACAGCAGGATTAAAATAAAAGGAATAAAAAAGTATGGAGTTATATTATGTATTCCTCTATCAGATTCGAGGGGGAAAATGAAAAGGTGTCACTGTTCTGTTTTATCGCAGGAACCTTTAATATCATGGTTTAATATTGCGCGGCCATATTTTTGATGAATCTGTTTTGCATTTAGAGCCGCAGCATGTAGGCCTATATTGTTCTTACTCTTCTTGTGCAGGTTTTCCATTGAAGTGTACCGTGATCTTAATGTTTTAAAATTGTGTGAAAAATTATGTTTTAATTAAATCTGAAATCATTTTTGGAGCCTTTACGATGTATATTTTGCAGTATCTACAGTAAATTATCTGTTTATTAGAGCAATAATTTTTTAGCTCTGATTTCATCCAACCTTAGCACTTTTACCCTGGTGCATCATATCTGTTGCGGTAGGCATCTGTGTGTGAAATTACTTGCTTAAATTAGTGAGGCTGTTTTATTTTTGTTGTGTTTATGTTTAGCATGCTCTGGAGCCTGTCTTTTCATACCCAGCCACAGGATGCGTCTTCCGTGCTGTAAAAATAAGAATACGAAGATGAATCCTGGAGATTGCACGTGATATTTATCACCAACTGTAAAATATATTCTACATTCTTGTACGTACCCTCTGTTGTTTTTTGTTGTTATAGCAGTTAGGTTGAAATTGAAAACGAAAAAACAACAACCAGAGACCAAATAAATACCAGAGACTTCAGAATGAGAACAGTTGCTACGGAAATAAATAACTAGCAAATGCTTGAATTTTCATGGCGGGTTTTTTTCGACGCTGTGTTTTCCCTGTTATCTGACACTAGGACAGCTGGACTTTAAATGAAAGACTTTGACCCTCTGTCTAGACGTGCGGAGAGGAGAAGGCAGGTGGCTCAGACACTTGATCCGCACACCTTTGTATGAGTGGATTTCCTTGCATTGGCACAGAATTCCACTGGAATTCCACCTCTTGGGTTCACACACCGACTGGAACTGTGTCAGCAACGGATAAGGATAAGGACCATTCCGGTCAAGTGCATGTAGTCTGTAAGTTGGAAACTTGCTTTTATAATGCAGATGCAGTTAACTTTGGTTCAAGCCCTGGAGTAGCCACGATGATATTACAGTTGTTGGGCCCTTGAGCAAGGCCCCAACACCGTATTGCTCCAGAGCGGGATTGTCCCCTACTATTGCTCCAGGGAGGGATTGTCCCACTGGTCTAAACAACTGTTAGTTGCTTTTGATGAAAGTGTTGGCTAAATAACAAATTATTAGCATTATTACATATTATTATTATTAATACAAAGACATGCAGGTTAGGCTACTTGTGGGGTCATTAACAGGGCTTTGCTGCAAAAGAGCATGCACGCTCAGACCTGCCCTGTATAAAAAAAGGATTAATAAATACATTACATTATTGGCAGACGCTCTTATCTAGAGCGTCGTACAGTTGATTAGGCTAAGCAGGAGACAATCCTCCCCTGGAGCAATGCTGGGTTAAGGGCCTTCCTCTAGGGCCCAACGGCTGTGCAGATCTTATTGTGGCTACACTGGGATTAGAACCACTGACCTTGCATGTCCCAGTCATTTACCTTAACCACTACGCTACAGGCCGCCATACATACGCTATATTCTCATAATAGTGTTGTTAATTAATCATTTGTTTGTTTGTTTATTGTATGGCAAATCCCCTTCGCCATTGGTCATTGATTATTGGTTGTACCAGATGATTTGAGCATAACACCTGTTCTGCAGTCTGTTCCTGTTCTGTTACCATGATGTGAAAATTGTCTATCTCCTCTCAAAGTCATTGCTCAAATCATTGACTGCTGTATTTTGCTATAATTTCAGCTTTGTCACAGTTTCCAGAGATAAGAAGTTAAGAAGTTTCATTGTGCTTGGGGCTATTTTCCTGATTTCAGCTCAGTGTAAAGCCATTAGGTTACAGGGTCATCAGAGTCCCCCCTATGCTGGAAGAGGGTGGTTAAAATAGAGGTGTTCAAAAGATAATGCTTTCTCAGACCCTGACCTGCTTTCAAAATAGGTTTTTACAGAAGCTTAGGAAAGGCAATAGGGTGCGGTTTAAAGAATAATTGAATTGACATTTTTCTCAAGAAACTCTTTCAGCTTTGTAATTCCAAACTGCAAAGCAGTTGACTTCTCTCCGAAGGTGACCTCACTCTAACTTTCCTTTTCTCCCCACCGTTGAAATGTCTATAAAACACGTGAAATAGTCCCTTGGACATTGGGATTTACGGTGTTATAGTTCGTGTCGATATGAGGAATGAATTTGAAAGAGTTGAGCTCTGACAGAGCCGTAGAATCGGTGCGGGGAGAGGAGCAGTGCAGCTTGTGCGGACACCCTGAGCATGTGATCAGCAGGGGTCCATATCCCCATCACAAACAGGGGGTCCATATCCCCATCACAAACAGGGGGTCCATATCCCCATCACAAACAGGGGGTCCATATCCCCATCACAAACAGGGGGTTCCATATCCCCATCACAAACAGGGGGTCCATATCCCCATCACAAACAGGGGGTTCCATATCCCCATCACAAACAGGGGGTCCATATCCCCATCACAAACAGGGGGTCCATATCCCCATCACAAACAGGGGGTCCATATCCCCATCACAAACAGGCTAGCTCATTTCCCCACACAAGCTCTCCCACCCAAACGTTGACATGGTGCCAGAAGTGCTCAGATCTCCATATCCAAGCTGTTAGTACCATTGGCTCAGCACACACATCAACCGCATGGTTACTTATTTTTGTGTGTCAAACTTATGCACATTATGTATTTCAAACAATATATAAAAGATATAAAAGTATCTACTTTATTTGGAGTATCTTCTGATGTGCAATGTTTGCTGGAAAATAAGCTTGCGTATGTATTTTTCTATTTTTTTATTTTGATGCAGATTGTGTTCCCTGCTGTAAAATTCAGATATGCAATTTAGAGCAGCTTGTGAATTTGGCTGTTCAAGCTGGTCATAAAGCTGGTCTAGCTGGGTATGAGCTGGTCAAACCATGTTGAACTGGGAGCTGGCCTCAAAACCTAGCTTGAGCTGTTTTTGTCAACATGGGTAACTATTAGCTAGTGTTGGTGGTGACATTTTCAGGGTAGTTAACAAGCTAGTGAGGAAGAGTTAGCAAATCAAAATGCCTTATAAACTCAAAAGTGGATCTCAGTAGAGAAAAAAGAAAATGTACCAGGAGAAAAAGGTAGCTAAGTTGCCAGTGTTGGATGGATTTTTTAAGAGCGGTTGCCTCAACCGTGGCAAAATGTCTGACCACTATTTTAGGATATATCAGTGACCTTCCGTTTGCTTGTTTCCCTGTACCGGTATTGTTAACATTCTTTTAAAAGCTCCGTTGTGATCTCCTTGCATTTGCAAGAGTTTGAGATTTCCCCTGCTCAGTTGAGTTCTGTTACAAGTTCTACAGCCTGCTGATATAAACCTGAATATAGATTTAGGAGGAAAAACTGAGATATCCACAAAAACTAAAGCTACTGGCAAAACTAGGTCACACCGCAGATTGATACTAGAGATTCTCCTGTCTGCACAAACAAAAGAGGGGTTTGATTATTTACGGGAATTCTCTGGAATGAAGTGCCCTGTATGTGGTCTGTAGATTGTAAATATTATTTAAAAAATTGCCGGCGAAGCTGTGAGGTATCGCTTCAGCACGTTTGTTTACTCTGTCCAGGAAGCAGGAGGACTGGAGCGAGAGAGAGAGAGATAAGTGCACCCATCGTTTTCTCTTCTGCTCATAATGGCGAAATGATCCTGCATCTAATTTACTTTGCAGTTAAAGCCAATTACCCTGCCGTTATTTGGGTAAAAAAAGCATGCGATTAGACTACCGTTAAAGTTAAGTTGAAATATAGAGACGGATGGGCTCTGTTCGAGAGACTTTCATCTTACACGTGTTAGTCAGGTAATTAGGTTATAAAATCTGAAAAAAAATAATAATGAGGCAAGAGCTATAATATAATAGCTTAACCCACTTTCCACTTCTCTTTTTATGGCCGTTTTCCAATACCTATAATTAGCCTCTCTCACGGACAAAGAACAACATGGCGCTGTATAATAAAGACCTCACTCCTAAACCTTGTAAATAAGGTGTGAGACAGCAAGGCGCAGCACCCAGAGAAATAAAATATGTTGAAAATAGAAGCAAACTGTTTTAAAATGAATGTAGTGCTCCAGCCTGTCCTCTGGGTCTAGCTTGTTAAAATGAAGAGCAGGACTAAGAGACATGTGTTGGCGAAATGTAATTATATTTTGCTGATGAGAGGCACCTGGGTACGTCTACGCACAGGAAACAGGAAGGTTGCCATCTGCACCAGCCTTCCAATCCCACATTTTAGAACAGGTACTTCCACAGCATAAAGGTTCCAAATACACCCAGAGACAGTAACTTACAAATAAAATCATACAAACTGTATAAAAATGTCGACTCCAGAAGACAGTGTAGCCATGTTTTATACCAGAGAAAATATCTTAAATACATATTAGTTTTGCTAGGCCTCTGTTCATGGAGGAACAGGTTGCCTGAGCTATTCTTAAAGTACTGTCACTGACCTCATTGAAATGGTCTGATACCAAAGGTGCTATGTTCTAAATAGTTTAACACACCTAGGTGTAAATACCAGGAAATAAAAGGTGAAATTCTGAACTTGTCTCGTGTTCATCTTTTTATCTCAAACCAAAATGCATTCAGGGTATTGCAAAAACAAAGGCATTGGCCTTTTGGAGGGGACTGTATTTCACCAATATGCAGTCCTTTCAGATCCTTCTCGCACTTATAGACTCAGTAATGCAGCCAGTGAGTCTTTTTATACACACTAGCCCAGGGAAGGGAGCTCTTCAAAAACTGATGGATGGATTTATTAGTCTATTCATTCATTTATTCACATTTCTGGCATGCACGGGCAGTTTGTTTGCTATCTACTGAAAAGGTCAAAACAACGGCCTTTTATTGGATCTATCTGCTGGATTTCAATGCGCCATATATCATTGGACATTTTATGTGCTAATATTTCAGTGCCCTCAAAGTCCAGCTTTCCACTTTTATGCGATGAGAAATATGATGCGTTTGACATATTGACAGTAGGGATGTATCTTGCCTTGTCAGGACGCCTTGTTTTATGTTTTGTGTTTTGTGTTTTTGCCTTATTTCGTTCTGTGCAGATGAATGGTGTGATACAGAGTTTTGGACTTTGACGCATTTGAATGAGATATTTTCTGTCCTCTCTTTCTGACAGCTTGACAGGTTACAATGACTATGAATAACTTCGGTATATGCGATGTTTTCTGACAACAAGTAAAGTAATAATTGCACGCATGTGTGTGTGTACAATTTGTATGGTCTACTTTTGTTAGTTTCATTTAGTTGTTAATTTTAGCTTCAGAGTTTCAATATGAGGTTTGATGTCTGGAATGTTTTCTGATGTACCTGCGAGGTAAGGACTCCACTTAGCCTCTCAGGAAGATTTACACAGAACCTTTTCAAGGATTTCTGTGCCTCATAAAGACTCTTTAAGACACAGGTGTCAAACTCCAGTCTTGGAGGGCCGTAGTGTCTGCTGGTTTTTGGGGTGTTCTGGGTTCATTCAAGTCATTGATTGGTTAAAGTATCCACACGCCTTGTTCTCAAGGCCTTAATTGGCCTTAATTGAAACTGATTGAAAGGAAACCACAAAAACCCGCAGACACTGCGGCCCCCTGGGAATTCAGTTTGACACCCCTGCTTTAAGATCCTCTAGGTCAGAGGTCACCAACCCTGGTCCTGGAGAGCTACTGGGTCTGCTGGTTTTTGTTTTCACCTTAAAATCAGCACCCTGTTGAGGCCCAGGTAACCAGGTGAGGTGAGTTAGCTGTGTGATCAGCTGCTCTAATTACAGTGAAAACCAGCAGACCCTGTGGCTCTCCAGGACCAGGGTTGGAGACCACTGCTCTAGAGCCTCCATTAGCAGCTGCCATAGGTCACCGTTTCTTTTGGCCTGCCAGAAATCTCAATTTTCATCACAGTATCGTCATTTCGATGGAGCTCCTCCATCCTGCGGATCTTTGATAGGAGTGTCACTTTGGAAACATGCTGAGTGAGTGTAGAAAGGGGGTAATTAGCTGTGATCTTTGTGCTTTTTTGAAGGGAATCAAGCCATAATAGCAACTTTTGTTTGGCTTTAGTGCAAGTACAATACCTTTTTCCAAGTGTAATGATAAGCCACGTTTGTGTGGTTCACTTTGACATCTTGTTAGTGCAAGATCATTTACAGCACCAGCCAGTGCTATATATATACACATACATACATATATATATACACACATATATATATATATATATATATATACACATACATACATACATATACACATACATATATATATATATATATATATATATATATATATATATATATATACATACATACATACATACATACATACATACATACATACATACATGCATACATGCATACATACATACATACATACATATATATATATATATAATTTTGTGGCCATGAAAAAAACTCTCTTACCAGAAGCCTGAAGGGATGTTTAGAATGAAGCAAAATGGACCTGCTAAATGGAAGGTTTTCATATGGAATACTGCAAGCTGATGACATTTTAGTGGTTATTTATACTGCTATTATAATTAGAAATATTTTTTTAAACAGCTCTTTAAAACAGCTCCAGTCTCCTTGTCACCAGTTTCCTGTTCCTGCCACACTTCTTTGATTTGAGTCTTAAAGAGCTTTGACGTTAGTTTCAATACAATACAACTTCACGTACAACGTGCAACTTAATGTGTTGTAATTGCATATACCCTTAAACTGGAGTGTGCTTAATTGAATCAGGAGAGAGACACGATACCTGCTTCATTTCTCAATTAATGTGGCCTAATTAATGTTCTTTGCCCTGCGGTTTGCTGAAGCCTAATGTAGCTTGTGTGAAATGTGTGTGGCTTTTGGATATTCACCTCCATGTTTAACAGCCTTGCCTCTCTCCGGGAGCACCAACAGATCTGTATTTATTTATTTTGTGCTGTTCTGACATTGAAATTCTGAGCTTTCATCTTAGCCAGCATTCGGCCATTTCACAAAAAGCCATTCAAGCAATCTGGCTGCCTATTTGAAAGTTGCATGTGGAGGAGAGTTTTAGATGGGTATTAATACTATTGTTTAGAGACACAACTTTATCTGGGCAACAAAACTACAGTTCTAGAAGTGAGTTCTTATCACTCCATGGGTAAGCCTTGCGTCATATTATTTTGTTGTGTTTAGCTACATGGCTACAAGGTAAGACAAAATGCAGTAGTTACTAACAAAAATAGGGGTTCACAGACACTGGGACTTCTGTGTGTGATTGATTACACACAATTAGATACACTTTACAAATTATAATAAGCTCATGCTGACCTGCTAATTTTCACACTCATCATTTAATTCATTCCAATGGTTCTCACTCCTGGTCCTGGAGAGCCACAGGGTGTGCTAGGGTCCTCACTCCTGGTCCTGGAGAGCCACAGGGTGTGCTGGGGTCCTCACTCCTGGTCCTGGAGAGCTGCAGGATGTGCTAGTTTTTGTTTTCACCTTAATATCAGCAACCAATTCAGACCCAAGAAACCAGGTGGGGTAAGTGAATTGTGTAATTAACTGCTATAATTGATCAGTGAAGTTCTGAGTAACACCAAAGCCAGCGCACCCTGCAGCTCTCCAGGACCAGGAATGACGACCATTGATTGATTGATTGATTGGTTGATTTATTGATTGATTCAGCCAGTCATTGATTGCTGTAGGGCTGTTTTTTTTTTTTTACATTTCTTGCAGCTGTTGGTATTTTTCCTGTAGAGAGTCCCCAAGCTGTGAATTTTGGGAAAAGATGTCTCTCCTGTCATGTGAGGGTGTGGGACCTGGCTTGGATAACTGTTTCCTCTGAGGGATCCCAGCATGCACCTGCTCCTGGGCGTAGCATCGCTGCAGGCAGCAGACACTCATTCCCCCCGAGGGCACCGCGACACGGAGCGAAACCTTCCCGCTCGCTGAGGATAGGGAACGGAAGGCGTGTCTGAAACAATGCTGTCTCCTTCCGAACATGGGAAAATAAAAAACGTGTGTGTATATACATTCAGTGACTACTAATTCTGATGAATAGCTAATACAATACACTGCTGTAAAATCCTGCTATGAAAGTTTGACCAGCTTGAAAAATGAGCTGGTCAAGCTGGTCATAAAGCTGGTCTAGCTGGGTATGGGCTGGTCAACCAGCATGATCAAGCTGGTCATGAAGCTGGTCTAGCTGGGTATGAGCTGGTCTAGCTGCTAGTGCTGGTAGCTTGTCTGAGCTGGTAGCTGGTCAACCAGCTTAAGGACATTGCAAGCTGTTAAATGTTCTTTCTAGGAGCTAGAAGTAGACATTAGGAGCTCTTTCTTTCGAGCAAAGAAATACAAGCTCATCCTTTGCGGAAGTATTTTTTCTGAAAGTATGATGTATAAATGGATCCACCTCTCCCCATCGTCCACGTCTGTAACTGGCTTCAAACTTCAGTTAATTCACATTTTCTCAATTTCCACATTTTCTCAATTTCCACATTTTCTCAATGTCCACATTTTCTCAATGTCCACATCTTCACTTCTTTTTCTCACCTCTAGCCTCTCCTGATGGGTGGATCTGGGTGTAGAAAGAGGAGCAAAGAAAAGAATAAACAGGAGAAAAATAAGCCATTGGAATCAGGCTCCAGTGCAACAGCCCCATTCGACTCTGCTAGCAGCAGGCCTGAGTGTGTGCAGTAGTGTATTTGTGAATTGTTTCTGAAAGCAGGAGGTCCGGACCATGTAAGCTGATTTGCTTTCAGGGCCAGGTTTTTGTTGTCTGGGTGGGAGAATGTTCCTGTCCACACAAGCTGTGAATGAAAGATGAGCTTTCTCGCCCAACCGCTGTCCGCGGCGTAAATAACGGCCGCTTCGGCCGGGGTGCGTCTTGACAGGGGCTTTGCGGCGGCTGTTTGTTGTCTCAGCTACCCGGTCAGAGGTCGGGGAGTCGTTTGTAAAGCCCTCGGTGGCTCAGGGTGCGAGTGAGAGAGGGAGCGCATCAACCCGCTCGACTGCAGGACCGCCCCTCATCCTCGCTGATGTCGAAAGGAAGTAAATAAACTAAAATAAAGTTCAGCGTTCAACAAAAAGCTAATTGTATGCAAACGAAAATACATGAATCAAGAGGATGCGAGAATTGAATTTAAACACAAAGAGCTGTGTAGTTGACAAATTGATTCTGCAATGAGATAATGACGTGGGTGTATGTTTGCGTGTATGTGTGTGTGTGTGTGTGTGAGTGTGTGAGTGTGTGAGTGTGTGTGAGTGTGAGTGTGAGTGTGTGTGTGTGTGTGTGTGTGTGTGTGTGTGAGTGTGTGAGTGTGTGTGTGTGTGTTTGTGTGTGTATGTTTTGAAGGCTTTGTCTAGAACTGTTCTCTAGCCTGAATAATAACTGTCATATACGAACCTGCCAGGAACAAAAATGTACTATAGTGCCGTACTGTCAGGAATAAGATACGGGGCAGTTCACCTTTCTCTGAAATCTCTGTGCAGTTTCTAATTCAGATCTGCAGATGGGGAGGTGGGGTGCAGACAATGCCTCTGGAAATGTCATTTAAATTCAGGCACGATTTTCGCTTTGAATTCAATGCGCTTAACCGGTATAAGGGAATACGCAATTCTATCAAACCACATTTACGTTTCATTCGGATTCAATACAACAAACCTAAAACCTGTTAAAGAATAATCCAACAAACAGGAAAAAGTTATTGCTTTTTACAAAGAATATATTTGTTTACCTCCTCAAATTCATAATGTATGAAAATCATTGAGGAATATGATCCTAAATTATTCACTAACTTTGTCTTATATTTGGGGCCTATGGTATGTAGAAATGTATTGTTATTTAATGATGAATCAGAGGAACTATTGGAAACTCAATACTGACAAAGCTGACAGTGAATAGTGAGATACACTGTACCATTATACCATCTCCCCGAGATGTTGGGATAGTGAAGGACATCCCAATCTTAATCTTATTTTACTTTTAGTAGTTCATAGCTGATACTGAGGTATGTTTTGGATCATTGTCTTGTTGAAATGTCCAGCCTCGTTTCAGGTTCAATTTCAGCACTTGCTCTGGGACATTAGCTTCTAGGAATTGTTGATATATAGTTGAATCGATTTTTTCTTCCCCCAACACAATATTTCCTGTGCCTGTGGCAAGGTTCCTTGAAATGTTTTTGCTGTTTTTCTAAATGTATCTTTTGTGGTTGAGTTCGATTTTTACTTCATCAGTCATCCACAGCATTTTGTTCCAGAAAGTCTCTGGCTTATCCAAGAGTTGTGTTGTGCACACCACTGGTGTCACTAAAACTTTCTTCAGGTCCTTTGCAGTGAAATGTGGGTTTTGCTTTGCATACCTGATCAGTATACAAGCAGTTCTATCAGACATTTTCCTTGGTCTTCCTGATCTTACCTCGACTTCCATTTCTCACATATTGACTCAGTGAAAATTCCTAGCTGAAAAAGCCAACCATAAGTAATCCGCAGTGTCAGTCAAACAACTTCTCATTGGCACAAAACTTACTTCCTTACAGTCGGTAGCAGTTGAGGTACTGTAAAGATTTCTAGGTGGGCTTGTTGTGGTTTGATTCGACTGCATGTGTCACTTACCCGACTTTGTGCGTTTGATGTCGACTGGCTGTGTGGGTATCTCTTGACAGAAAGATGACAAGCTAAAACAAAGAAGAGCCATGATTCTCCAATCCCTCCGTGTATCTTGTCAATCAAAAGTCAGATGGCTCTTCAACAGTTATTGTTTGAAAGATTTTTTTTTTCGGACACCTACCCCCGTGAATGTTGATAGGTCCCTTCTGATTGGAGCCGATATCTTATAGATCACCTGTCCATCACTCTCAGTCCTGTTGGGAATGTCAACCGAGACAAAATTATGGCTCTTACTAACAGGACTTTTTCAGACTTTTGCTCCTCTCAAAACCTTCCTCCTTATTCACAGGTTTTGAGAAATAATATTACGTTGGTTAAGCCTTAGGTTCAATCATCATAATTGCAACAATATGATTCCGCAAGCCTTTGATGATTAGATAATTCAGTGGCACGTTATTTTCATAACGTCAGCAATAACATTATTTTCATCTTAAATGGGAGACCTGCATATAAACTGTTGGTAGCCAAACACTGCTTGCCTTTCATTTTTCACAATGTGAAAATAAGTAGAAGTTTTTACTTTCTTAGTTCAAGTCATTGGTCCATTCCGTGCCTGCTTTTTTATTGAATAATGTGAATAACATTCCATAACATTGGGAAAATGCTTGAAGTGATTAAAAGTGTTTAGACGCATTAATTTTGCTGAGAAGACCCACAGAAACTGCATTCTCACTAACCAACAATAGCTGTGAGCAGTGTGCCAATTTAAGACCCAAGGACCCATCTCCCATCACCCCTCTCCCATCACCCCTCACCCATCATACTGCGCTTCTCCAGTGCTGAGTAACAACAAAAGCCCTGCAGCTCTCCAAGCCAAGGAGCTCATTCCAATCCATTATTTTTCATCTCCTTCTTTCTTTCCCTTCCTCCTTGCTCCTAGCTCCAGGAAGCGAAGAACATGAAGACATGGGAATCGTCAGTTAGGCAAATGGAATACCCTTACTCCTGGCTTCTGGCTCCTCCCTAAATATAGCAGACTGTGTCTGGCAAGGAGCAAGGAGACATGGAAGGATGAAATAAGTGATTGGAATGTGCCCCAGGAGTCAGTTTTTGCAACTTGCTTGAACTTCCACCATGTGCACGTCCATGTTCACTTTCTTCATGACTTGCCGATGTCGTTGGAGCGCCTATGAGGACCCCTGGAGGAGTGCACGTTTAAATAACTGTAAGCTGGTGGCCCTAGTGATGAGTGATAACTGATGTGTGATGGGTGATTTTGATTTTAAAAACAGTCCGTGCATATATATTTTCATTAATTAATAATGATTTAACAGAGTATCAGTTGCCTGTGAATGTGTGTGAGAGAGAGAGAGAGAGAGAGAGAGAGAGAGAGAGAATATTGACACACATATTGACTCTGGAACAGCTTGAAGTCTTGACTCAAAGGTGAAAGGACAAAGCAGGATGTCTGTTAGATCGAACCCGAGACCTTTCCACCCCCACCCCAGACCTGTGCATCTTTCCTGGGAGCTGCTTAACATGTCAACGGCCAGCTTCGGCTATTAATTAGCGCTGCCCTTGAGCAAAGTGGCCAGTTTCTCTCTGAACAGCCATGTTTCCCTAACGCACGCTGTCTGATTCAGGCCACGGTATCACGCTGAGTAAAACAAACATGTAGACAACTGGGCTGACCTCTCAACCTAACACCGTCGTGCTCTCAAACCGGGCCCGTGTGTCAGGATCAACGCAGGTGAGCGCCAACAGCTAAATAAGCTTTTTCTGTCTTTTTCTTTCTCTGCCTACTTAATGAAAGGGAGGTATACTAAAATAATTACGTCATTATTTTTTGCACAGAAGCAGGGGTTCCACTAATCACAGAGGACATTGTTGATGTCCAACAAAATGGAGGCAGTAACAGGATCCCTTCAGTGATCTCAGTGAAATTTTGAACAGTAACTGAAAAAAAAGTACCACATTGTGGGCTCCCTTCAGTTGAACATTGCTTACATTGTTATCCAGCTTTAAACTCACAATCTTACAATAACAGACAAGTTCTAGGTCAGAGCCCTGAATGTGTGTGCTGTTGGTTTGGGGCCTGGATGTTACAGTAACATTGGAGCGTACAGAGAGAGGAGAGAGGAAACCTGACTCTCCCCATGTCAGGATGGCCTTCCTTCCTCTGTGACCACACAAGACTTATGAGATGAAGGAGATAAAGGAGTCAGAGAAGACATTCTACACAGGCTGTTATTCTGTTTCTGTGCGTGTTAGGCCTGTGTATCCAATTCCACAGAGCTACAACTCCAAAAGGGAATTTGTGGGGGAGGGAGGTTTTTCCCGTTCGTGCCATCTGCTAATTGCTTGTTTTTGGATTAGCACTTTTTTGTATTAGCATTTCCTAGTAACCTAAGACACATTTTTCTGGCTTGTGAAGCTCATTTTTACACGAGGAGAGAAACCGCATAACCGACACACCGGCGGACAGCGCCACGCGTGCTTTCCAGAACCTTCCGTGATAAAATCCGACGCCTAATGTGCTCTGGAGACCGGAGAAGTGTCTGGCGGGCAGGGGGCTGGGAATTAGCTGTGTAACGCGGCAATTAGCACAGCGTTTCTGGAGCCGAGGCTGGGCCTGACCTCGGTGACCTCCCCCTCCTTTCAGCAAGCAAGTGCACTTTTTAAATGCTCATTAAAATGTGACCATTCTCGGAGGTGTTAATGTATCTTTTTACACTTCTATGAGTGCTATTATTGTAGTTATGTATTATGGATCAATTGTTATGTTTACAATTATGTCCTGTTCCACCACTGTTGCCTGGAAGAAACTCGTGTTCCACGCTTAGAGTACAAGGACTATTTTGAGTTATACTTTGGGAATAAACGGCAGCAAGAAGTATAAATGGAATTCTGAAAGATCTTCTGATACATCATTATGCAGGCTTGTATTTATCTTGGATTATTATAGTAGCTACATACATATGATTATGGATACATGAGAATGGATATATTAAGTATTAAATTCATACTAATTATTGTTTGTTAATATTAATACATTTGTTACTGGCCTGAAATATGAAGGGAAAAAGGCAAAAGCGGTACAAGTGGCCACGCATGAAAACACACACACACACACGCTTGCACACACACCCAGACACACTCACGCAGATGCCCACACACACACACACACGCATGTGCACACACACACACGCACATGCGCACACACGCAGACACATAACACAGATTTGTTAACAAGCAGAAGTATCATAGTGGTAAGTGCTGCCCCTGCAGCGTGTTTGGCTCTCTGTGATAGCACGCTGCCCGTCCATCACTAGCGGAGCGGGGCTCTGCCAGCGGAGATGATAATGCAGTGCGCGGGGCATTATGGAGGCACGGTTTACTTTTCAATTATGTCTCCTCCGTTCGGCGGCTGAGAGAAAGCCTCCGTCTGAAATGATAATGAAGCGGTCGCTGTCTTCCGGGGCCGGCCGAGCGTCGTAAATCCTCCTCCCCCGAACCGTCCTGGCCCCCCGCGGGTCTGCCGCACGGTAAAAAATGAGCCCGGAACTCTCCGGATGTGGTAAACAAGGGCTCTGATTGATCAAGGTCTTCTGGGTGCATGTATAAACAGCGTGGGGGAGGGAGTTAATGCGGATGATGTCAGAGAGGGTATTGTGTTCACAAGTGGCTATGTGACGTTATGCACTCAGTGAGCACTTTATTAGATATTTGTTAGACTGATTTTTTTAGACTTATTAAGTCTTCTGCTGCTGTAGCCTATTCACTTGTAGGTTTAACGCGTTGTGTGTTCAGAGATGCTCTTCTGCATACCACTGTTGTAATGTGTGGTTATTTGCATTGCTGTCACCTCCCTGTCAGCTTTGACCAGTCTGCCGGTCTACTCTGGTCTCTCTCATTAACAACGCGTTTCTGCCTACAGAACTGCTGCTCACTGGAAGTTTTTTTTTTCACACCATTCTCTGCAAACTAGATACTGTTGTGCATGAAAATCCCAGGAGATCCATTTTATATATAAATAAAAATATGTTATCATAAAATCTGTGAATCTGCACTTTAACCGCTAGTGAATTGCTTGATCTAAACTACTCGAGTCAAGGCAAGAAAAACGTCTGTGGAAGGCACTGGTTTTGTAGTGTATAATGCAAATTATATTTGTAGTGTACACTGCAGCACAATGCCTTTTCAAGTTTTTCAGAAGACTTAACAATGCATATTTTCATTCATCCTGGTCCTGTATTTACGTAGAAAAGAAACATTCCAAAACCAGCATTTGTTATTCATGAGAGTTAATATAGAATGTTCTCAGAGCAGATTTGTATGACTTATTCCGGAAAATGTCAATCAAAAAAAAAAAGGAAAGGAGAAAGTGAGTGGGTTGCTGTGTTCTTTTATTAATCCAAAAAGAAAATAAAAAACAAGCCAGGTAGATTAACTGGGATCATTTATAAAATATTATTCTTCTGCTTTTTTGCTGGTATACTGATGAGGTAGTGTATTTGGCTTGAGGCACTGTTTCCTGCCCATAGCAGGTCTGCTGTTGTGCTGATGGTGCCCTCATTAGGTATTAATTTCCTGTATCTATCAGTGGGAAGCGCAGTGTAAATAGTATTGATCCTAAGTGGGGTTCTGGTTGGCTTGGGCACGGATGGACAAAGGGCTGGCTGACCGTTTGTTCCAGTTCAGTCCAGTCCAGTCCAGTCCGGACCTGAGAGTATATAATGTATAGAGACAGCGACGCCAATAGAATCCAATGGGGAAAAGTGCTCATCTGTGTCTGTGGTCACACGCACAACAAAGAAAATGCAGGGTAGACTATGTGCCTTGATGGATGGACCAATAAACGCCAAACGGGGGCACAAAGATTTGGCGTCAGAGCATTTTTGGGGAAATAAAAACATCCTTGACCTCTGAAACGCACATGAATGGAGTCCAGTGGGAAAATGGGCTTTTTCAGCAAAAATATAGGTATCACTAGGGGGGCGACTTCATATGAGTTGGCGAAACGGATATCTCAGAAGCTGTCCCCTTGCTCAGACTGCCCTGGCAACATCGAGCAGTTCATGAAACTGCCTCTCCACCACTGCCGAATGGATCTCTTCCTCTCGAGACTCCAGTCTTGTTTACTGAATTGACCGGGCTGTTTTCTGACAAACAGGACGGTGAGTCCATCGGTTGGTGATTACTCTGAGAGAGAGAGAGAGAGAGAGAGGGAGAGAGAGAGAAAGAGAGAAAGAGAGAGAGAGGCAGAGGGAGAGAGAGAGAGAGAGAGAGAAGGGGGGGGCAGGGGGCTGTTTTGAGGAGTGTGATCAGTCTTCTCTTAAAAATCCTTCCCAAATTAGACATTTTTCAGAAAATAAAAAGCACCCTTTATTAAAATCTGACAATGTGTAATTTAACCATATGTGATTTTCTTTTTATTACAAATCTCAAAATGTGTACAGAGGCAAATAACTTAATGATGGGTCTTTGTCCTAAACATTATGGGGGGCATGTATGTCAAAGTCAGGAATACATTTTGAATCCAGGCTTGTTAGTGCCGGCATAGATTTGCATACAGTAGAGCTGCCTCATGTAGTACTTGCTAAGTCTACCAGCACAATTTCTATAAAATTTGCATTTGCCTTTTCAAAGTTTTTCCAAAAAGCATGATCTGAATTTTAAAAAGATGTTTTTGTTTCATATTGCTCCTTGGTCACCACCTTACTGTTTTGTAAAAACTGAAATCAAAGCTTTTAAAGTCTATATCTTTTTTCCTCTTCCTTTTTTAGCTCCCTCGTATGATTTATTATGCAATCCCTTTGTATTTCTGTGTGTGTGGCTTTATGTGTGTGCGTGTGTGTGACTGTATGTGTGTGCTTGTGTGTGCATGCGTGTGTGTGTGTGCATGGGCTTGCTCTCCACATGAGCCTCTGTGTATGTCTGTGTGTAGTGTGCATGCATGTGTTGTGTGTGTGTTTTGTATTTGTGTGTGTGTGTGTGTGTATGTGCAAGCATGTGTGTGCATGTATATACACTCAGTGAGCACTTTATTAGGTATTTCTTAGACTTACTTCTGCTGCTGTAGCCTATCCACTTAGAGGTTTTGGTTACTGTCACCTTCCGCTCAGCTTTGACCAGGCTGGCTCTTCTCCTCTGACCTCTCTCATTCACAAGGCAGTTTTTTAGACAATTCTCTGCAAACTCTCGAGACTGTTGTGCGTGAAAATCCCAGGAGATCAGCAGTTTCTGAGATATTCAAACCACACTGTCAAAATCATTCCACGGTCAAAGTCACTTAGATCACATTTCAGACATTTTTCTGACATTTGGTCTGAAAAACAGCTGAACCTCTTGACCATGTCTGCATGCTTTTATGCCTTTAGTTGCTGCCACTTGATTGGCTGATTAAATATTTGCATTAACGAGCTGGTGTACAGGTCTACCTAATAAAGTGCTCAGTGAGTGCATATGTGTGTGTGTGTGTGTGTGTGCGTGGGTGTGTGTGTTTGTGTGTTCTCTTTCCCTATGTGACAGATTTATACTAATTTCTCAGATGCTTTCATCACCTGTAATAAAAGCCTCCCCCAACAGAGATTCTCATCTGGGTATTGCCTGTGCTGTGAGCAGTATTGTGATTTCTCTCACAGAAGCGTGCACTCAGACAGCGTTTATAATAACCAGCTCTTCTGGGAACTGTGCTGTGAGCAGTATTGTGATTTCTCTCACAGAAGCCGTGCACTCAGACAGCGTTTATAATAACCAGCTCTTCTGGGAACTGTGCTGTGAGCAGTATTGTGATTTCTCTCACAGAAGCCGTGCACTCAGACAGCGTTTATAATAACCAGCTCTTCTGGGAACTGTGCTGTGAGCGGTCAGTGGTGGGGCCAGACGTGCTGTGGATCCAGACGAGCTGCAGTCGGCTGTCGATTGTAGTTATCTCGCTTCAGGAATATGCTCTCTGTCACAAAAATAAGAACTAAAAGGCCCATACTGCATTTCTGTCAAGCTGGCCGGACTGATGTGCCTTCTTCTATAGTCCTGTGCACAAGAAGGCCCATTTTTATGCCTTACTCAAATTTTGTTATTCCCGGTTTGATAGCAGACTAATGTGTTTCTTTTTTTCTTTCTTTTTTTAAAATCATAAAACGCTGTTTGTAATGCAAATAAGGCCACTTCAAAGGCAGAGTAATTAGCATTTTCAACGGGAGACACTGTTGCACGATCCGTTCTTCATTAATTTGATTCGTGTTGCCTGGTGCGATCCATGTTTGGAATCAGAAGATGGATTTCTTCCTACGTATATTTATGGATGATTGACATAAAGGCAACAAGTGATAATTATGTAAACATTCCCTACTCCTCTACAAGGTCGCCAAGATTAAGAAGAAAATACAGAAAAGGTATTACTAACTGCTACTGCAACTACCACGACTACTAATGTATTATATGTGGTTTTGTGAATAGATAATGATTATTGTCATTGCTGTTTATATGGTACAGTATGTTATACATTATTTTAATTTGTACCTGTGCTGTTTCTCTCAGCTGGTGAAACAGTGGGCAATAGAGGGCCAATAAAAAGGCTTGTGTGCAGCAGTGCATTCTGGGGTTTTGCTGCGTGCCCCCCCCCAGCAACAAAGGCCTTAAAACAGTCTTTATATCTGCTGCTGTCACACCGTCATTCACTCTCTCTCTTCCTTCACACACACACGCACGCGCACGCACGCACACAGACACACACGCGCACACAGACATGCACACACATTCACATGCACACACAGACACGCGCACACACACACACAGACACGCGCACACACACGCACGCACGCACACACACACACACACGCGCACACAGACACGCGCACACACACACACAGACACGCGCACACACACGCACGCATGCACACACACACACACTCAGGCACACACTCAGACGCACGCACACTCAGACGCACACACACACTCACACGCCGGTCTGCTTACACATCCACACATCACATTATGGGCTTTCCGTCCCGATCCTGGAGGAATAATCGGTGTGGAATGCAGTTTATTGACACTGGCCTCAGATAGCTCCTCACACAGGGAGCAGATGCCCATATTCCCAGCAGCTTGCTGTATCACGGCTAGTATAACATTAATTGAGCGTCTGTCATTGTTTCCCACCCTCCCACCGACAATATCCCATCGCCGGGGGCCCATGGGTAGGATTGTAGCACGAGGTCGGTGTGTGTGGGAGGACCATGCGCTGCTACAAGTGAGCCTGCCTGTTGGAGCCTTGTCATCTCTCTCTTTGTCTGTAGGGGATGCGGCAGCCATTTTGTTTGTGGCTTGGCTGTTGTTATAGAATTTGACAGCCTGATGTTATTTTTCACCAACAGGGCTGTTGGTTTTGAGGCATTTCCGTCTTGACAGTATTCCTCAGAAGGGCTGCTGAATAAGGGGAAAGATGGGTTCAGTATGGGGGCGTGAGCTTCAACGGTTGGGTCTGTATGTCAGTGTTGCGGTGTCAGTACTGGGCATGTGTTAGGGGATTGGGTCTGTATGTCAGTGTTGCATTGCATGTGGACAGGCAGAATCTCTCCATTTGATATCTTGTTTGTGTTGTCTATTCTGTCCTGATTAGTAACATTCCTCTGGTATCTGACGCTTAACGCACTGCTGATTAATGGGCCTGCCTATCATGAGGCCATTAGCTTTTTGTTTTACACTGTAGAGAAAATATGAACAACAATCTGGATTTATTCCCTTTTTATGTTGTATGCATGAAGCCAAGTGGCTAAGGTAAATGACTGGGACTTGGAAGGTTGGTGGTTCAAGCCCTGGTGTAGCCACAATACGTTGAGCAAGGCCCTTAACCCCGTATTGCTCCCGAGGGGATTGTCCATTGGATAAAAGTGTCAGCTAAATAACAAATTATACTTAGTGATCACTTTTAATCAGCCAATCATGTGCATAAAAGCATGACATGGTCAGCTGTTTTTCAGACCAAATGTCAGAATGAGGGAGAAATGTGAGCTTAATGACTTTGACCGATTTTGGGATTTTCACGCCCAACAGTCTCTAGAGTTTGCAGAGAATGGTGCGAAATACTAAAAACATCCAGTAAGCAGCAGTCCAGTGGGCAGAAACGCGTTGTTAATGTGAGAGGCCAGAGGAGAAGGACCAGACTGGTCAAAGCTGACAGGAAGGTGACAGTAACGCAAATAAGCACACATTACAACAGTGGTATGCAGAAGAGCATATCTGAACACACAACACATTAAACCTCCAAGTGAATAGGCCGCAGCAGCAGCAGAGGAGTTAAGTCTAAAAAATGTGTGATACACACCTAATAAAGTGCTCGCTGAGTGTATATTATATAAATGCAGAATGTAGACAGAGGCACAGAGAAGCGGACAGAGGTTGGATGAAATAGCGTGGCTTTGACAGCTCAATGCTCCCCTCCAAGCCGAGCGGGCGGCTCTTCTCCAGATCTGCCGAGGCGTGCCAACGTGCACTTTGTTTCCGCGCCTTTCATGCGCCCGGCTCTGACAGTCCGTTTTGATATTTGTGTTTTTGGCTGAATGTTAATTACTCCACGGCAAATTCCTTTGTGGGCTTCCAATGCCACCCCTACAGCGCCGGGGCTCAGCTGGCTCTCCGAGAGGCAGCTTTCAAACGTCAACGTCTTTGTTGTTTGATGCGCTACTGCCCCCCACCCCCCCCCCACTCCCCAAAATCCCCTTGCCAATCCCCCTTTTGTACTGCCTGAAAAACTCTCTTTCTCTCCTAACCGAACGTAGCATGAGCCGTTCCCTCGACAGCGCTAAACCCCCCCCCCTCTTCCACCTGGAAATGTGATTTGCTGTAGGTTCTGTGTGGTACATTATGTTATATGCGGGGTGAATCTGACCTGGGTCAAATACATTATTGTTTTGCAATCAAATGCTTTTCTGTGCTTGATTGATCTTGCCTGATGCAATTGAGCCAACCAAGAGGATCAGAAGGCGGGGTTTGCATTTTATTTTTTTAGTATTTCATAGGAGTCAATTCACCAGACAAGCTGAGCGAAGTGTAGAAAAGTATTTGTCTTTGGAGTACAGAACCAAAAGAACAGAAATCGTACCGCTGTCCAAATACGTACAGAGTACACTATATGTGGTAGGGTATGTGGTGGGGCAGGTGGTAGGGTATGTGGTAAGGTATGTGGTATGCAGGGTGAATCGGGGTGAGCCTCTCATTGGGCGATGGCCTGGTGACACGTGCAGCTAGCCGTGTGTGACAGGGCCAGGTCCATATTGACAGAAGATTAATGAGCCAGCCTTTCGTTAATTGATGCTGTCCAAGCTGCGCTCCCTTTTATCTGCCGTGTGACGCAGGCTGGAGCAGCTGCTCGTGCCCGGCAGCTCAGAGGGCCCAGGCTGGCCAATCAAATCACCGCCCCCCCTCCCAACCCCCCCATGATGAGCACCGCACTCCCCACTGTGCATCCATCTAACCCTAACCCTGTCTGTCCCTCACACGGCTCTGCACTGTGCTGCTCTCTCTCCTCCGTCTCTCTGTCTCGCTCTTCCATCTCTCTCTCTCCTCTGTCTCCCTCTCTCTCTCCTCTCTCTCCTCCGTCTCTGTCTCCCTCTCTCTCTCTCACCTCTTTCTCTCCTCTCCTCCGTCTCTTTCTCCCTCTCTCTCTCTCCTCTCTCTCCTCTGTCTCTCTCCTCTGTCTCTCTCTCTCTCCTCCATCTCTCTGTCTCTCTCCTCTGTCTCTCTCTCCTCCGTCTCTGTCTCTCTCTTCTCTGTCTCCCTCTCTCTCTCCTCTCTCTCTCCTCTGTCTCTCTCTCCTCCATCTCTGTCTTCCTCTCTCTCTCTCTCCTCTCTCTCTCCTCTGTCTCTCTCTTCTCTGTCTCCCTCTCTCTCCTCCATCTCTCTGTCTCTCTCCTCTGTCTCTCTCTCCTCCGTCTCTGTCTCTCTCTTCTCTGTCTCCCTCTCTCTCTCCTCTGTCTCTCTCTCCTCCATCTCTGTCTTCCTCTCCCTCTCTCTCTCCTCTGTCTCCCTCTCTCTCTCTCTCTCTCTCCTATCTCTCTCCTCTTTCTCCCTCTCCCTCTCCCTCTCCTCCCTCCCTCTCACTCAAAGCACAGAACTCCTGTGTGTTTTTCACCCAGAGAAAATCAGTCGTCCGATATGAATAAGCATTCTGCTTATGCAGCACACAGAAACATACAAACACACAATATAATGCGGACTACATCCTTTTCAACAGCGGAATGCACACATACATTCCTATGCCATAATCAATCTAATGTTGCCTATCCCCCGTGTCGCCATTGGTCGTGTTTGCCCGGTAACTTAAAACATTGACAGGTACTGTATGTGGAGTCGTCGAGCTACAGGTGTAACCTTGGCCTGATTTCAAACGCTCGACTCACTGTAGACTCAGTGTCTGAGCCCCCCGGCACTCTGCGATAAAAGCCTCACAGACAGAGCCCGGCATTAATTCCCCCGCTCCATTACGTCACCCTGCTGACCTCTATTCCAGAGGGGGGCGGTGGAGCAGTCTTCCGCTTTCCTCTGGACTCCCCTGGCTCGAGTACAAATCCCTCACCCAAAGTACAGCATTAACCACATTCTCGCTCTCAATCGATGCCACTTGTCAAGGGCTGAGTTACTGAACGTGATTAAGCTGCCTGTGTATTTTACAAAACTTTGCTTTCAGGCTGCGAAACGCCAAAAGAGCTTTTTGTTTTTTGTTCGTTTTTGAAGAGGCCTGGAAGCAGTGAAGCGCGTTGAGGTACGTTTGGTTTTGAAGCACGGTCACACCGCATGCCAGCGTGCAATCCATTTATTTACTACAGTATGCAGTGCACTTACCATGTACTGTAGATGCGAAATGAAATAATGGGGCTATTATTAGAAACGTATATTTTGGGCCAGAGTGCAGAAACTGAAAAAAAAAAAAAAGACTGTCAAGACAGTTACAGCGGGGAATTCATTACCATAATGAAAGCTTTTATAATTCAGCTTTTGTTATTCTATTAATATAATTAATATAATCCATTATTTAATTCAGTAACAACAGCTAGCTTGTTAAGCTTTGGCGGGCATTAGGCTAACCATTTGTTTAGCTAATTAGCTAAATGTATATTTTGTCCATTTTAATTCTGTTGGCTAGGAGGCTAGGATGCGGTGCAAACAGTTTATTGTTACGGAGCTAGCCGTCGTCATTAGCAAACAAAGTGTTCAGATTCCTCACTGGCTGACCTGACCTTAACTGCTGGCTGGCAGCAGTAGGTAACTAAACAGATAGAAACGGCAAAAGCTGCCTCTAAGTAATGATGTTCGCAAGCCATAAATGTCTGAACTTACTGGTGACAAAGTGCCTCCCACAAACACAATTACTGCCACTAGGCTGACAAGCCTGCTTGCGTGCGCTCGGAACAACGTGTCGGAGTTTAACCTGCAAACCTCCATTTTGCAGGCTATGGGAGAACAGTAACTAGGAAGTCCACGTTCCCTTGCTTGGTCCTGCATTTTTGTTTAAATTTGATCTGCTTCAATCTTAAAGCCATTACTACCAAAGGTCCATTCCCCATAATACGGCAGGCTGTGTCCAAAACAGCTTACTTGCCTACTACTGAGTACATAAATTGAGTAGACTGGATAAGAGGGATGCTGACGAAGTGAAATTACAGAAGATTATGCCATTTCTGTCTCTCTGCACAGTTTAGCTGTTTTGCCTGAAGTAGCAGTTTTATGGATGGTGTGGAAATGGTGCATCCATGGACTACAAGGACGATAGCGTGCTAAGCTTGTGAAAGTGTTATGTAATTATTCCTCTTCATGCTCATTATCACTTTTCTATAACAATGCACATTAAACAGAAATTAGTCGTTTTATATTTACAGCACTGTACCCAGTTGACAGAGAAGCATGTCCTCCTACATGAATGATAAAGAATGCAGTGTGGGGTGTATTGCTTGGAAAGACAACATATGAAATAATAAAAGTATATTATTTTGAGATTCCATTTGGTGCCGGTTTGATTATTCACTAATGAGTGTGAGTGGTTTTTTTTAAGTAACACTAATGTGAGAATGCATTATTTCAGGAATGTTCTAGCACTAGCATCCCTCCCTAGTTTTACACTTACAAACAAGGCCTGTGTTTCTTTCTACCCAAATCTTTTCTTTGCTTGGCAGCAATGGTCTCTTCATCATAACGTGGCCCAAACCATAGTGTTGCAAAGACCACTACACTGCAAGAAAGGTCTAGCTTAACAAGCATTTTATTCTTCTAATAAGATATTGTTTCCCCCTCTCAAGTAGAAAATATTAGCTTGTTTTAAGTTACCATTCCCTCTACAAGTCAAATCTTCTTATTCCATTGCCAAATCTTGAAGCAAGTCAAACAGTCTTACCTCATTGGCAATATTTTTGTCTTATTTGGCAACAGTAGGGCACAGTCAACCCTGTCTGGATTCAGTTTGAGACCCTGGGCTTCACACTGCCCTAATACTTACTACTTAGTTTCTTTGTCCTTCTGGATACACTCCGGATACAAACCTTGTTCATGGTTTCATTTATTACGCCCATGAATCACCTTTGATTATTGGAACCATAAACCTTTAATTTCATGCAGGGTTTGCTGGTTGAGTCACATCGCTGGTGGGGTCACATCGTGGGTGTGCCTTATGACACCTACGGTCTTCTCATTATCCGCTTTGTTTCACAGGGGGTTATGGGATGCAGGAGGACCGAGGGGACAGTGTGGGGATCAGGGTTAAGCAGGCAGGCATGGGGCCATTCAGGGCAGAGGAAACATCTCACCGCTTGCCTATCTGATTAGAAAAACAACGGACCGGCGAACAGTCGGAATCCCAGCTTGAGTGGAGGCTAGATGGACCAATCGGGGCACGTCCACACGTCAGGACCAATCAGCATGCAGCATCCCGCTGGACTCCTGATTGGATCAGACTGGGTGCAGAGCATCTGTCTCCATCTGTAGGATGGTAGAAATGAACTTGTGGTGTGCTGAAATGGGGTCTACCAGCTCAATCCAGGGGAGCCGATCAGATCAGACCAGCTCCCAGCTTGACATGGTTTAACTGGTTGACCAGATCAGACCAGCTCCCAGCTTGACATGGTTTAGCTGGTTGACCAGTGCAGACCAGCTCAAGCTTGTATGTTTGGTTGACCAACTACCAGCTCAGACAAGCTAGGTCAGCTTATGACCAGCATGACCAGCTCAATGTTCAAGCTGGTCAAGCTGGGATAGCTGTATTTCACAGCAGGGTACTAACGCCCACCATATCACCAACAGCTGCCACGCAGGGTGGAGGGTGTATTTCTGTCTTGGTAAAAATTAATTTCTAAAATATGCTTTCTTTCTGGAAGACTTGCCACCGGCCATGTATCAGCTATCTATCAGCTTTACTTATCTATCTCATTGGCGCCAGGCATACCAGTCCTCCACAGTCCCAGCGGCCCTTGCAAGCAACGGTCAGCTGTGTGGCCAGTCCAGGCCGCCCGCCGCTTGCTAATGAGCCTTCCTGTCGAGCAGGCCGTGGCAGACATTACTCATCCGAGCGCCAATTAAAAACGATGTAACGACTCCCGAACATGAGTCACAATGCCTTCTGAATCACTATCTACTTGTTTGTTTCAATTTTAGTTTCATAAATGTTTTATTTTCTCGCTAGCTCATCGACAACGACGGATGTCCGGCCCCCAGGAGACGCATGTATAAAACATGTGGTGCGTCTCCTGTGCTTGGAGCGGATCTGCTCTGAAGCTGCTTACAAAGGTTAATCGCTATGGACACCCTCTCTTTGTGAGTGGAGTGGGTGCAGGCACGGGAAGAACTTGGCGGAAAAGAGGATTTAATCGTCTGCTTTAGAGCTCGGCTAGCTGAGGTCAGCTCCACCGTGTGAGAGAGTTAGCGCGCGCCTGTCGACGAGACTGTGAATCTGTGAATTCACTCACCAAGCTCACATTTTTATATTCCATTTGCTAAATAAATGTTTATTTGTGAGTATAATGATAATCATAACAACAATAATAATATGTTGGAGAAGTGAGGACTAAGTAACATATGTTTACTTTCAGAATCCAGCGCTTGAAACAATCAATGCCCTTGTTCAGCGCTCTGAATGCTGAACACAAGTAGTATTGCCAGCTAGAACCCCTAACCTATGTATCAAATACATTTTATGTGATTTAATTTGATAATTAGTATTGAGAATGGCAATTATCAATTCAATTTCTGAGTTCTTTGATAAGTTAAAATGAAATCGATATCAGATCTTCAGATTAAGCAATAACAATTTATGGCTTAATCTTAAACCTTGTTTTAATTTATCCCAAACAATTACTCAGTTTCTTTAATGCCATACTCTAAAGACTAGGTGTCTGACTAATAATAATAATAATAATAATAATAATAATAATAATAAAACACTGCTTCCAGTGCCAGATTACCCACACTTTATTCTGCTTTCAGCAGCATATGACTGGAAATATGAATATTTCTGGTGAAAAACATACCAAGCGCTTATCATGAAAGCCTCAGGTACTTATTTCTATGTGCTGTGTTTCTCAGCACACATTTGAATAGTATAATTAAAAACCCAGAAGCAGCTACGCTCCGCTTTCCGCGTGTACTGTGTGATACTGCTTGTGTTGTGATTATATCTTTAATGATAGTGAGGGGGGATGAATCTAACAGAAATAATAAAAAGGCCCATCCTCACTGCTCCCCACAGCTACACAGATGTCCTAAATTTCCTTTTTACTGAAGGTATCATTTACATGATATGAGAAAAGATGATTAGCTTTGATTAGGAGCACAAAGAATCGTAACGATTATGCGGAGGAGGGATAAATACTTTCCGTGCATATTCAGTTCAGTTCACCTTTGAACATTGCTTTTATATTTTTCTATGTCAGCTGCATTTTTTCTCCATTTAAAGACTGGATTTTGGTGACAGTAGCAGGCTACGCTCTTTGGCGCTAGCGAGATCCAGCACAACCCTGCTGAAAGAAACCAATCAAGCCTGGTTTTGAAACGGCTGGTAGCTGGTTGACCAGTTCAGACCAGCTCCATACTCAGCATGGTTTGACCAGTTCAAGCTAGGTTTTGAAACGGCTGGTAGCTGGTCATTTGAAGCTGGTCATAGCTGAATGTTTTACCTCTGCTGGGTACACTAAGAGTGGGCACTGAGTAGTTTGGCAGTGAACACTGCGTTTGCATTTCAGTCATCCCAGGCCACCATTTTAACTTGAACAAAGTTTAAATTGACCAGTGATCAAACCTGCTTTAATCCTGGTATGCTTTTTGCTAAGTGGCTATCAAAAGACTAAAAACGGTCAGAGCATGTTCCCTGAATTCACTTTTTTTCTGATGAGAAAAACCTGGGTAATGATTTAATCTGTGTGTGTGCTTTTCTCTGTTGAATATATTTGAGCTTCTCTGCAACTGAAGGTGGGTGTTTCTAATAAAGTCTCTGCTGCTTTTGAATTTATCTATGAATATGTTATTTTTCCATTTCATCTTGTCTCTCACCATAAACCAACTCTCTATATAAAACGCTAAATTTGGTTCTTTACCAATAGTGGCTGTGACATACTCCTTTGCATCATATTTACAGTATTAAAATGTTTTTAATAAATTCACATTATTTATATTGTTTTCCTTTTTTGTCGGAGCTTTGCGATGGCACTCTCAACTGATACACTTAACCTTCATGTTATGTTTGGGGTCTATTTGACCCAATTCAGTGTTTGACATCTCTTAAAAACCACTTAACCTTTTAAAAAAAATTCTGTATGTTTTTCTAATTTTCGAATTTGTTTAGATTAAATAATAATAATAATAATAATTGGATGTTTACTATTATTATTATTATTATTATTATTATTATAATTGGATGTTTACTATTATTATTATTATTATTATTATTATTATTATAATAATTGGATGTTTACTATTATTATTATTATTATTATTATTATTATTATTATTATTATTATTATTATATACTTTACAGCGTAGGTCAAGACATTAAAGGAAAACAAATAATAACATAATGCTATGTCTTCAGAAGTCCTGTACAAACATTGCACGTGTTGCGTGGGGATATATGATTCTTGTGGCACTTTCCCATACTGGTGACAAACTTTACTTAATGCACCTGAGGCTATAAAATTAGATGTTTCTCCCAGATTTTCTGTCGGGGCTCAGGTGGTAAGAGCAGTCATCTGGCCCTGGAAAGGTTGCTGGTTCAATCCCACCCTGGGTGTGTCAGTGTCCCTGAGCAAGACACCTAACCCCCAAATGCTCCTGACGAGCTGGTTGGTGCCTTGCATGGCAGCCAATCGCCATTGGTGTGTGAGTGTGTGTATGAATGGATGAATGAGAAGCATCAATTAATTGTACAGTGCTTTGGATAAAGGCGCTATATAAATTCCAACCATTTACCATTTTTCAGACTTTTATGGATAAAAAAATTAAATAATTTTGACTTTATTTATACGGTTAGGTTCAATTTGACCTTAAACATAAAGCAATCATAAAATCTTAACAAAACATGAAGGTTAACCCATGCAGATAATATGTATAGTGTCTATAATATAGTTGGGTAAACTAAAAAACTAGCACAGTCTATAAAAGTTTTACTACTACAACTACAGTTCCGTCTTAACTGTGAAACCAGAGCCCCAAGACTTAACACTCGAGTGCGATGTCATGGCTCCATTCGTCTTCCTCTTCTCCTCCGATGTGTGTGAAGTACAATGCATTTAAATTATAACATTTCCCCGTGCATAGTCCCTGCTGCCAGGAATAGGTATTTAATTACAATCCGAGAGATAGATTTATATAGCAGCGAGCGCAAGGCAGTACTATGTACGTGGCACCTTCAAAAAGGATGCAAGTCTGGATTCACTGCAAATACACAAGTGTTAATTTTCACACAAATCTCCCTCTGGAAGCTTTTTGTTCGCGCTCATGAAAAGCACTCTGAGTACGTATTCTCTTCCGCCTGGCTGTTTCAGAAATAGTCACATCAGCCGGCGGCCAGCAATTTCCTCTTCGTTCAAAACTTTTCATTTCCAAACCGTATTTGGAACCTATACGCCTTCGGGGGATCGAAATCATTCTTCTGGAATTTTCTTTCTGTATTATCGTTTTTTTTTTTTTTCTTTACTTGTCCGAGGGCTAAAAGCCGTGAATTTGTAGCCCAAAAATAGAATAGCATTGTCTGAGCGTCACACGGCGAACTTTGTGTTTAATATAAACGGTTCTCATCAGGAGGCTGTGAAACATTTATATGCGTTAGCGGTTTGGTTCGTGTGCATGACGCGGTCCCCGGGGCCTTACGGCTCATTACTCCCTGCAGGAGAGCGCACTGCGCTTGTCTCCCGTGCGTTAGCATGTGGCGGATGGCAATACCGTGAGAATCCTCCGCAGAACGATCTTTTCCAGAGCGCTGGTGTCATCCCAGCTGCCGTGCATGAGTGCTCCTGAATAATTTAGCTATAAACCAGCGTGGATGGTGGGCTGGTTCGATATGTCATTCATAATGTCCTTTACTGTGTGTGTGTGTGTGTGTGTGTGTGTGTGTGTGTGTGTGTGGTGTGTGTGTGGAATAAACCCCAGCTGGTCAACCAGGCCATGTTCACCTCTCTAGGTAGTAGAGTATACACCCCAACTGTACGATAACGACAGTGTAGTTCAGTGTAACGGCTTTGTTATCACACATTGCTCTTCTTATGAAAATGCTAGATATTACAAAAATGTAAATCATACTATCTCCATCTTGTCCAGACGATATGCCTTATCCTTCTCATTATGCAGGGCTGTGCAGTATGTGTGAGATTAAACTCCAATAAAGCTTCATTGACATGAGAACAGACTCATTCACTAAACCTGAACCCCTCCTCATCATCTTCCACATTAAAACAATCAGCTGCAGGAGGGAAGTCGCCGAAATGTCTTGTGTTTGTTACAGGACTAATGGAGATCCCAGTAATGGAGTGGGGGTCTCAGTAATGGAGAGGGGCTCCATGTAATGGAGAGGGGGTCTCAGTAATGGAGAGGGGGTCCCAGTAATGGGAGAGGGAGGGTCCCCTGTAATGGAGAGGGGCTCCATGTAATGGAGAGGGGGGTCCCTGTAATGGAGAGGGGGTTGCAGTAATGGAGAGGGGGTCTCAGTAATGGAGAGGGGGTCCCTGTAATGGAGAGGGGGTGCCAGTAATGGAGAGGGGGTCTCAGTAATGGAAGAGGGGGTCTCAGTAATGCAGACCCAAGCAGCACTCTGGGTCACATGACTGCATCTGCATTGGTGTCTCCCTGGCCGTAATGCCCTTTAATTATCCGCAGTATTTTATGTTGCTGTTTAAAATGTAAATCCTTTTTTGGGGGACTCAGCCACCCCTCTCTACCCTTTGGCTAACAGGCAGATGGTCACTTATTACCAGTAATTAAATTTCCATCATTGATCATAGTTTGTAATCTTACTTAATTTGAAATGTGTTAATAATTAAAGCGGCTGAGATATATGGGGTGAATCTGATTGTGGAAGGGCAAATCGCATGGGGCAGGCCAGATATTAATCACCCTATCCCCATTTTCACCTCAGTGAAATATCACATACATTCTGCAAAATGTAAATGTCTGTGCCTATTGAGCAGAGGTGCAGGAGTTAGCATTTTCACATTTTTAACCCCTTAAGTATCGGCCCTTTTCTTTAGCTTCGAAATTACACACCCAAAATATAATAATTATTATTCATGAACACTTTTCGACTACAGGCATGATCCTGGTCTCTTCTGAAAGGTAGCCCTTTGCTAAAATTATTTTTAGTCGTCACTTCAATTACAAGTAATACTGAATTTTCTTTCAAAGCAGATGGGGGTAATGCATTTTCTCTGCAACTACCAAATTACAAATACTGATCAGAGACAGTTGTACTTGGGCTCATAGTGTTCGAGAGAGCCTATACAAATTGTAGATAATAGCATTTCTATGTACTTTTGTGGAAGTATACGGTAACGGTGAAATGGTATATCCTTTTACCATTGTGATTGAGAATTGCAGGCTGAAAAAAGGAATGAAAGCAAGTTATGGACTTCAGGGGTTAATGTTATCTGCGCTGGAAATCTGCTGTCCGCATCTGTCTGCTCGCCACTATCTGCAGCCATATTGAAGTGAATGAATGTAGTTTGTTGCTAATGAAGTTAAATGACTTCCTCAGTAAATTGGAGACACATACACATCTCTCTCTCCCTCCCTCTCTCCCTCCCTCTTTCTCTCTCTCTCTTTCTCTCTCTCTCTCTCTCTCTCGCAGTTCAGCAATGTTTTACTGACATGAATGTATATAGTAACAATACTGCCAAATGAATTTGAAATTTAAAAATGAACAATAACACGCAAGACACATAATACAGTACATTGGAAAAAATATATAATTAACGAACAAATAAACAAATATTCTCTCTCTCTCTCTCTCTCCTCTCTCTCTCTTCTCCTCTCTCTCTCCTCTCTCTCTCTCTCTCTCTCTCTCTCTCTCTCTCTCTCTCTCTCTCTCTCTCTCTCTCTCTCTCTCTCTCTCTCTCTCTCTCTCTCTCTCTCCTCTCTCTCTCTCTCTCTCTCTTCTCTCTCTCCATACTGTAATGAAAACACAAATAACTTTTTTGTTCCGGTTCCAGAAGGAGCTTTAAAACTGGATGGGGAATCAAACTAGGTCAACAGGCAGGCTAAAGCTACCGTACCCTGCGCACTGCTGAGCCCACAGCTATGATGTACTGGGAGAGCAGTGTGCAATCCGGCTCTCCACCGGCCTATTGTAAGGGCGTTGGAGGAACCTGTAGGTGTTCATTTGTTTCCTGGAGAGGTCATTATTGATCATTTCTATGGTAACAGAGTGAGAGAGATATCAGACTGTCATTCGTACACAGATTTTTATGAATATTAGATTTTTTTATAAATTGTGAGGCATTTTCTTGATACCCGGACTTCTTAAAATGTCTAAATTATGCCTAACTATTTAGCACTAGTTGTGGTTTGTAAGTTCAAGTGTTTTACTAAAACTGAGAGGCTTTTGAAGCTGAACAGATTCCTACATGCTCGAAATCCTTTAAAAAGAAATGCAGATTTCCTTCAGTAATTAAGTAACGATTAGAATTCCTTAAATTGACCTACAAAATAAATTGAAGTAGGAAGGACAATTATGCAACATTAATATGCTGTGACATCACCATTTTGCATCTGGTATGGGCTTTGGTTTATGGTCGCAAAGACTGTAAATATTATGTACAAATACCTCGATAAAAAATTTAACCCCAGTTTGCCTGCTAACCAAGTTCACTTACCTCTGCTCCGGCTTTTAGCTTTTCAAAACAAAGCCCTTTGAACCAAGCATGAAAAGGTTGACCGGGCATGTTTTCAAAGACTGCAATTGCGTGGTGCCTGTTTGTATCCCGGCCTAAAGTAAACAAGCAGAAGCGACATCTGGTTCAAATACAGTGTCTTTAGCTTAATTGATCGTTCCAACATTTCCTCCCCTGAGCAATGTAAGTCTTAAGTTAATAAAAGTCTGGTTTTTTTTCCATACGCCCCTCTCGTAGTCCAATTAGAACGATCCAAGTTTGACCATTTCCAGGATGTGTGGATGTCCTCACATTGAAAGAAACTACAGCCTGAAAATGTTACAGTATAATGCTATTTAAATGCTAATTAATGTGGATGGGCCAGCCCATAGGTACTGTTGTACATGTGGCAGTTTGCATTAATCAGCAGAGTGGTATCTCTCTCCTCCTCCCCTAATCATCAGACTTCAGTTAATGGCTGCAGTGACCCATTTCAAGCTTTCAGCGACTTCTATATTTCTCATAAACTCATGCGAGCTGAGCTCCTCTTCCAGGTCAGCCTTGAAATACATCTGAAACGTATTGTGCTGCATTATAGTTAAAATCTACTGTGTATGTGTATATGTATGTGTGACAATATGTAGATTATACGCCATCCCAATTGTTTTAATTAAATAGCTTGAATTACACACAAATCATTCTTAACATCCAAATAAATTACTGACAGGTAAGTTCATATTGGAGTATGTACAGATGATGAGAATTATTTTTATTACTATCATTAGTAATTGTGGTAGTAGTAGTATTAGTATTAGTAGTAGGATAATCAGAAATAAGTTAAAATAATTCCACTATGTTGAGATGTGATCATAAGAACAGGGGACAGTGGTCAGTCGGTTATTATATTTACTGGCAATATAGTTTATGAAATGGTTGGAATAGCTGCAGACCAAAAGGGAATGAGTGTGGAAATGCTGCCAAACAAAATGGTCTTATGTTCCATTAGACCACAAATGAGGTTATAAAACTTGTTTAACAGCAAGATATATGTTTTATAGTCTGTTCTTGCTTATATGCCTGCATTCAGTGGTTAGACTACTTCATGCCAATATGTCATGAACAGAATGCAGGAGTAAAATGCATACTGTAGGTTTTTCTTATTGTTTTCGGGGAATAAATTCAGTACGGAAAACTATTTTCCGGCTTCCTCCATTCCCATGCTGTGCAGCATAATTTTTAGGCCGTCAAACTCAAAAAGAAAAAGAAAAAAAGCCTTTTAACCGGGTACGTGAGAAGACAGCAACGACTGAAAGGGAAGCCCTCTAACGGCATCCTGATATCGGCAACACCCGCACGCTCACGCTCACATTCACATATTCACATTCTATCCGTAAAACAGCACTTCTAAAATCACGCGCCGGCCCTCTGTCCTCACTGATGTGGGGGCAGCGCTCTTTGTGTGTCGATAGGAGTCGATAAGAGCTCGTGTCCGAGCTTTGATCTGTCCAAACCGGAAGGAAAGCGTAAGGGTTTAGAAGATATTCGCTGTTCCGCTCCGATACAGATCCTCAGAGCGAGCCAGTCCAGCGGTGTGGCTCTCAATGCTAAAACGTTTTCTAAAGGGGCTTAAATACATGGAATTTATGTATGTGCAATGTATGCTACGCCTAACCTCAGCTCCTGTGAACCTTCTGAAAACCACAGAGGAAGAGTTTAAGCTCACAGAGCACTTTAAATAATTGTTATATATATATTTTTTAATATTTCTCATTTAAAACTGAAAACTCAGTATTTAGGGAAGGGGATGAGGTTACAGCTGCAGCTGCTAGATGATGTCTTGTCAGTATTGGCTGCCATTTTGCAGCAGTCATGGTCCTAAGATGAAGCTCACACCATTTCCTGCTTTTCACACCATTTGAGGGATAGTGCCCATTTCAGAGATCTGTAAATACATAGTTTTATTTGCAAAATGTATATTCTTGGGATTTTATGAATTTGTATAGGGGATTTCTCTAAATTCACCATGTGGAAGACACTAAAGACAGAACTTGGTAATATTTGAATTCTCAAAATATTATTTCTTTCTGAATATATTCACTGTCAGAAATGAAATGAGGTAAATATTGTTCTTCGGGGACCAAATTTCCCAAATGTATCCTAAAATTACAGTATCTTTGGGTACAAATGAGTACCAATTACAAGCAAATGTACAAATTAATTGCATATTTCTGGATAGGAGAACAATTTTATGCACCTGTAGGGTACCGCCCCAGTGTTCCTTTGTTAAGATTTTTAATATTCATACTCTTTTTAATTTTCACTTTAATTTTATTTTTCATGTGTCTTATTCCACTGCTGGATAGGTGTTGTATCAGGCTGTGCAACATTAATTAGCAGCCTTAACTTCATTGTTGCATTGAGTAATCTCAATGGCTCAGCCCAGGCAAGTCCCACGCCATGTCTCAGGCACAAAGCATAGCCAACAATTATCACTTCATAACTTCTACATTACCTGTTGGTTATTATGTTATCAGGTTGGTAACAGCTTTTTGATTCGTAGAGTAATAACTTTAATGAACAACGTAATAGCTAACCAAAGTCATAGGCTTTGTTTAATTAGTTTTAAGTGTCGTATAAGCATAGGATTTATGAACGTAATTTCAGCCCTATTTTGCCCAGTAGGTTAACGGAGACCTCACACGGAGAAGCTGATTAGATATCCAGATGTTAAGGGGCTGTTTCATGGGAATCTTACCCGTGAATCTGGCACGGGGGTTAACACCTCAACGATCTGTATAAAAGTGTCATGGAAACTTTATCGACCACAGCGAGTTGTTACACCAAGTGAGGACCCCGGTTTAACATCTCATGCAAAACATCTCATTTAACATCTCATCCACAACGGAAACTCCTGCCCACCTCTTCCAGCTGCAACTAAGCCTCCCCAGGGGATCAACCCATCCGAGCGCTACCCCAGCCCACACCTGCTCAGCTTCCCCAATTTGACAGGGTACAGGGGGGTTTGACTGGTATAAGGCGCTTTAGCTTGGGCTACGTAGGAAAAAACATTTGTCTATTGTCTATGTGTATGACCTTGTCATATGCTGATTAAAGAGCCATGTCCACCATTGCTGTAGCAGTGACAGGCGATATACTCCGTGACGTGTGATGAAAGATGAGGACACACAGGTGTGCTTGGGAACCCTGTGCGTCACAGTCTTTGAGCTTTGACACTTTCTGGAGAGTACGACTCACCTTTTGGTCAAATAAATAATTGCATTTGGCTCACACCCATGTTTACCAGTGTCATAGCACCAGGTGCAAACCCAGACAAATAAAATCAATAAATATGCGCGTGTATAAACAACTTCATAAAACTTCATGTGTGTTATGTGTTTTGTCCTTGGTTTGTTTTCGACCTTTTTGTGGAGAAAAACAGAATCAGCCGGGCGGTGTTGTAATATTTCCTCCTCACTGTTGTAATGAATATAAACATTTTGTTTTCCATCTTTTGACAGTAGTAAAGGTGAGAGCGCAGCCAGATGGTGCCGAAATGGTCCTCTGCCTAGAAGGTTACATATGGGACCTGGCTGTTTTTCACAGTTAAAAAGTGGTGGTGTTTGGGCAATGTATGTTTGTGCAGGTGAAACTCTGTTCCAAAGAAACAAGTGGATGGATTATTCCCATGGATTATTAATATTATTATTTATTTTATTAATATTAATATTATTATTTTGCAATAATAAGTGCTGAAAAAAATATCGCTGAAAAAAAAAAAACAGCTCAAGTTTTAGAACAGCTTGTAGCTCAGACCAGCTTCCAGCTCAACCTTTTTTTGCTGGTTGACCAGTTCAGACCAGCTCCCAGCTTGTCATGGTTTGACCAGCTACCAGCTCAGACAAGCTACCAGCTGGTTGACCAGCTGACACCCAGCTAGGCCAGCTTTATGACCAGCTTGACCATGCTGGTTGACCAGCTCATACCCAGCTAGACCAGTTTATAACCGATTTGTCCAGCTCAACTTTCAAGCTGGCAGAGCTGGATTTCACAGCAGGGGCCGCCTTCTAGCAGTATCGGGACTGAACCAGTTGACCCAGTCAAGTTCAGCCCAAACCCCCCCCAGGGTCTCTCTGGGCTCAGTCAACAGGGAGCAGTCCATCTTTCACATCGTTCATGAGGGGAGAGAGGGTCCATGAATCCATTTATCGCACAGCGAAACGGGCCATAAAGTAGCTTTCCCGCCCGGCCTGTCAGAAGCACCGGAGCCGGTGGATGCATGGCGTCCCACTTTGGTGAATGTCCATTAAGCTGTTTTCCAATGAGAGCGTGGAGATCGATATCAGCACACAGTGATTTACACTCCGGGGGTGCACTGCCGGGGAGGCCAAAGTCATTCCGTTTCAGGGGGACTTTTAATTATCGGTTCAGTAACCAGTCCCCTTCAATTCATCTCACTGTTGGGTGATGATGGATATCAGTTTACTTGGCAGTTTTACAAAGGGAAAATTGTTATCTTCACCCTCCCTTGGATGAATGTTTCGATAGTTTTTGGTGGAGAGAAGGCGATGAAGAAGTGTGATCATTACACCCCTCAGAAAAAATTAAATGTCTGTCACAGCTCACTGCACATTGATTCCCCTGCATGCAGGCAGGCCTGTCATTACTGGAGTACCTGACCGCTTGTGGTGTGTTACTGCAAACTTTTATTTTCAACTGTGACTGATCTTTCTGCTCTTTAGAGTGTCTATTTTAACACAGTGACTGGATATTATTTCAATTTGGATGTATTCTTAAAAAGAATTCAGGCTATCAAAAAGAGAATCACCACCACCTTGAACTAGCCAACAGTTTCCTGACTATGTCACTCTGATGTTGGGAATGTCTAACTGAATAGGAGAGAATGGGGTATGTTGTCACACTTTTCACTCTTTCTTACATTTCCTGAGCGCCTGAGCGCAGTGCCTCACAATGGAATAATGATACCAGATGAAACAATGAAGTCCCAGGCACATATGTTGTATTCATTATATATTCATATCTTATTTCAGTACAGAGTTATAGACAGTTATGGAGAGGGTGTGCTCTTGTGGCAACGTGCCCCATCAGTGGGTAAGTTGTCACACTATGTGGGGTAAGTTGTCACATTGTGAATAATGATTTTGTTTCGTTTAAGATTCATCTGGGAAGTGCTTTGATCCCCTCGCACAATTGTTGGTACCCCGTTAGAGATGGTATTCGACCGAGGTAATTGAAATGCCACCTCCATCTTGCTGACATAGAAGCAACAATCTATAACTGTATAGGCTTCATAGAAATCAGCTGACAGTATCATTCATGGGTATTTTGCAAAACGGGATTACAGAGTTAGCTAGATAACTGCATAGAATAAAACCCTGAACTCTCCCAAATCAGGAACATGGAAGTAAAAATAGCTATTACAGTTTCATTCAGTGCAGTAATTTGTGAAATACCACCATGTCAGATAGCTATCTAGCTACAGCAGATACTGTAGCTAAAATGGTATGCGGTGCTATATGCATGGAGCAACAACAACAGGGTCCACCAACATAAGCTTTTATAGCACGCCGACAATTAGATTAACTAACACTGCGTGTTGTGACACATTCCTCAGATAACCATCATTAAAAGTTTCAGTGCCACAGTAGCCCTTCTGTCGGTTCGGACCAGACGGTATGGCCTTCATCGCCCTCGCGCATCGATGAGTCTTGGGAGGCTAACACCCTGTTGCCGGTTTGTGGTTGGTCCCTCCTCGGACCACTGTCAGTAGGTACTCACTACTGCTGACTGGAAGTCCCCCACAAGCCTTGCCATTTTGGAGATGTGTCTGGTGTTAGTGTCACTTAGGTTTTTAACGCTACATGTAGACTACGAGAAGCAACCTTTCACTTGCTGTAATATAACCCAGAGCTTGACATGCGCTGTTGTTATATCAACATTTTATGCTTCATCTGTGAGTGGTCATAATACAGTGGCTCATCTGTGTATGACAATTCATTTTCAATAACTTTTGTACTATTATAAGAAAGGTTCATAAGAAAAATTGCTGATTACACAGTATCACAATGACTTTTGAGCAAGTTCTATGCGTCAATTTATAGTGGGGCAAAGTTGTCACATGTGACAACTTGCTCCAAAGTCATTGAGACAACTTGCCTCAAACTGACATGTGTGCTAATTAGGGCTAGATCTGAAGGTCAGCTTAACATAGGACTGAAGCTAAAGTATCAAAAGACACTTCATTCTGTCCTCTACTCAGTACAAAAATATCATTTTGAACATTTGTGCCTAAAAAAAGTTTTATTATATTGCCATCGCTATTTCTTTTAGTTTTGAAAGTGAAGAATAGGAATTTTCCTCACCTCAGATCTCACCTCAGATTAGTGTGACATCTTGGAATATTAAGTCACACGAAATGGCTATTAACTTTTTGAGGAATGCCTGTTATTTTGGAGCAATTAACAATGTGACAATTTACCCATGTGAAAACACCACTGTTTTCACTAAGAAAAGCAGCAGTCTCCAGTGATAATTTTTTCTGGTTTTAGTCAGTTTGTCATCACTGTAAGGAGCTGTTATGGTGTATTTTCATGATAAACAGTGTTACAAAAAGCCTTTGTGTTACACTGTTCAAGGCTGTTCAAAAATATAGACTGGCCTTTCAGGAAGTGGTATTCAGCTGAAGCATGTGAATGCTGCTGGGTCCAGCCTTGTGTTTTCCCTGAGAAATCTCATGAGGATCACATGCTCACTTTGTGAGCTGTAGATGAAGATGAGTCTGTGTGTGTGTGTGTGTGTGTGTGTGTGTGTGTGTGTGCGTGTGTGTGTGTGTGTGTGTGTGTGTGTGTGTGTGCGCCTATGCATGCATGTGTGTGTGTGTGCATGGCGTGTAAGCGTGTGTGTATGCGTGTGTTTGTGCATGGCGTGTATGTGTGTGTGTGCATGTGTGTGTGTGTGCATGGCGTGTATGTGTGTGTGTGCATGCGTGTGTGTGTGCGTGCGCCTATGCATTAGTGTGTGTGTGTGTGTGTGTCTATTCATATGTGTGTGTCTGTGCGTGTGTGTGCATGCATGTGTGTGTGTCTGTGCGTGTGTGTGCATGCATGTGTGTGTGTCTGTGCGTGTGTGTGCATGCGTGTGTGTGTGTCTGTGCGTGTGCATGGCGTGTATTCAGCAGGAGGGCTGAAGGGGGAGCATTATTTGGTAATAGGAGTTTGATAGGTCCCTCGACCCACATTCATCGCCTCCGGCCCACATCTATAGGGGTCTAGTGTAGGCTGGGCGTAGAACAAGCATGTAATGTACTGGTACGTACGTTCAGGCACATGACTGCTTTCAGACAGTCTGTAAGATGTCTGCTTGTTGGAATGAGAACAACAACATTAATCACGCTGAACGGACGGCACTGGGTAATATTCTATTATCCTGCTGCTTGTGGGGTTGTAATTGTTTTAGCTGCAAGGGGAGAATGGTGAAGTTAATGAAATGTGACATTGTGGTGGGCGGAGTTTAAGCACAGTGTGGTCCCGTTTTAATACCGACTTCTTATCTACATTTTTTTGTTGTTTTCCTGAACTGAAAGCAACAGTTACTCCTTGTACCGCTCGGTACATATAATCAAGTTTAATTACAACACTGACAATTACAGGCCTTGTGAGTCTCTGTGGGGGACTTCGGCATTCGCTCGAAAAATGTTTGATTTACTGAAGTTTGGGAATGATTTTGACAAGGCCAACACTGCGTTCTCGAAGAAGTTTCTTTTATATGACTGACGTTTCTCTTTTGTAATTTGGTTTTGGTTTGGTTGACTCGCACGATGCTTGCACTCTCAGAAATAAAGTGGCAGTGGAGGTACATTTCTGTTCTTCAAGGATCAAATTTCCCAAATGTACCCTGAAAGTGCAGTAATGTTCTCTTTGGCAACAAATGAGTATGTCTTCCAAGCAAAAAAGGTTCAAATGAATCATAATTTGCTGGCTAGGGGTACAATTTTATGTCCCGACAGGGTTCCACCCCAGCAACATGCATTTGTACATTTTAATCACTTTTCATTCCTTTCTGTGAGTGTGCCCCTGTCCCATCCGGTCCAGTTAAACCTTAAACTTTATTGTCCACATAATGTGGACATTTGTTTTTTGGCTTCAGATAGGCTCTGGGGGCAGGGTTAGGGACTTTTCAAGAAACCTTTACGAATATTCGGTGGCCATTTTAGATACTGAATCCAGGAAGAAAACGCTGATGCATGTGGGCTTTAAACGTGTGTTTTTGTCCTTTATCTGTAGTTGTCATTGACCTGAGCTGTTTTCCCCCGTCTCCCCGCTGACCGATCCGCGGTTCTGTTCCCACATTCTCCTGCGGATCTGCAGCGCATCCCACCACAGACACTGCGCAATGAGATCTGAATGTTTAACCAAACATACCGGGGGGAGATCAGATTGTGAAACCGGATCCAATGAGCGTGAAATTATTAAAAGCAAACACACTTCCCTCAATTACTCAGACATCTGAGGCATATTTGGCCCTTTCTTTTCTTCTCCTCTTCTACTTCTACTACTTGCAAGAATATCAGAACTGTAACTGTCTTTGCGTTCACTGCCCCTTCTGAATGAGGGTGGATACAGTGTGTTGTCTAGTGTCTGGTGGGTGCTGAAACAGATGGTTTTAATAACAGGTAGCTGGCACGTTTTGTATAAACCGTCAGATTGTAATTAATAGCTTTCATAATACGTAATAAAGACCCACCCGGTGAGTGAGATTGTAAAGTGCTGACACGGTGTAACATGGCTGCAACCTCCCTGTGTGGAACCGCCTGTGCTAATGAACTCAGGGACCAGGAATGGGGACACAGAGCGGTGCATTGTGGGAAGAGGTCAGTGTCCCTGCTCTGTAAGGGAGCTTGTGCAAAGCACATGGCCCTGAGTGTCTCTATATTGCCTGTGTGTTCTGGTGGTCTGCTGGGCCATAGTCAGGGCAGGGTAAATGGAGGCAGATACGTGGTCATTACTAAGGTAGAGTATGCTTTAATATGCAGCGATGAGACCAGGAGATGGCTTGCTATTACATCTGGCTCCAGCTTCCTGTCAGCTGATTGCTGACCAGACAGATTGTTGTATTCTGGGTATATTTTTCGAATCCCCTCTCCCCAATACCCAATCCCCCTCACCTGTCAGGTACAACAAAATGGCGTCCAACCTACCGCTGAACTTGCCCTGGGTAGGAAACCCTCTTGTGGGAAGGGGGAGACCTCCCACATGCTGATACAATCTCAGAAATAAAGTGACAGTGGAGGTACATTTTTGTTCTTCAAGGATTACATTTCCCAAATGTACCCTGAAAGTACAAATAAGTACATTTACCAAGCAACAAAGGTACAAATGAGTTATCTATTGCTGGCTAGGGGTATAATGTTATGTACATATAGGGTACGAACCCAACGACACCCTTTTATGCGCTGGCAACAGCTATTAAACTAATGTCCCCATTTCTTGTCCCTTGCTGGAAGATATCCACTAGAAACCAGTTATAATTGAAAATAATCATCCGTAATCCACTTGGGGTTTAAAAAAAAAAGACTTCAAATGTGACGTTATAGAAGTGGTTTAAAGTCTTGATAGATTTTCCTTTTCGTTTTTTGCTTGTCGTTTTTACCCCTTGTTTACATTCATTGCTGTGAATATAATAATACATATTTTTTTATTTAGCTGACACTTTAATTCAAAGCAACTTACAGTTGATTAGAGTAAGGAGGGGTCAGTGCCCCCCTGGAGCACTGTGGGGTTAAGGGCCTTGCTCATCCGCTGTGCAGATCTTATCGTGGCTACACTGGGACTTGAACCATTCGCATGCCATGAATTTCCAAGACCTGTTGCCTGTATATGACCTAATTTGGCCTGTGATAATCAGTCTTCTATTAGCGGCACGCAGCTTCTGATTTCATTTACTTCCTCATACGCTGCAGAAGATCGATAACCTCTTAACTCCGAGTGTATTAGAAACGTCAGATCAATCACCAGGCGATAGCGTTGGAAGATGTATGTTGGTTCACGGTTGTTCGTGTAGAGGCATCGACCTCCATCGCGGCAGCGGGGAGAATCACCCAAGCAGAACGTATGACAGAGCGTGCTCTCTCTCTGAACGTGTGACAGAGCGTGTGACAGAGCGTGCTCTCTCTCTGAACGTGTGACAGAGCGTGTGACAGAGCCTGCTCTCTCTCTGAACGTGTGACAGAGCGTGTGACAGAGCGTGCTCTCTCTCTGAACGTGTGACAGAGCGTGTGACAGAGCGTGCTCTCTCTCTGAACGTGTGACAGAGCGCGCTCTCTCTCTGAACGTGTGACAGAGCGTGCTCTCTCTCTGAACGTGTGACAGAGCGTGCTCTCTCTCTGAACGTGTGACAGAGCGTGCTCTCTCTCTGAACGTGTGACAGCGTGCTCTCTCTCTGAACGTGTGACAGAGCGTGCTCTCTCTCTGAACGTGTGACAGAGCGTGCTCTCTCTCTGAACGTGTGACAGAGCGTGCTCTCTCTCTGATCTGGTGTCTGCAACTGAGCCATCATTGTGAGGCATCGTGCCAGGCTATGCCTCGGTCATTTAACACAATTTGGCCCCACCAGCGCATACGCACGCAAGCACACACAGATATACACACACACACACACACACAAACACAAACACACACAAGCAGACACACACACAGATATACACACACAAACAGACATACAAACACACAGACACACACACAAGCAGACACACACTTGGGCATGCACACACACATGCCCACACGGACACACATACAAACACACACATACATATTCACACAAGCACTCACGCACACACACAGACACATGCGCACGCACGCAGACATACACACTCACACATTTTTCAAATTAATTCAGACAGGGAGGTTCAGAGCAGCCTTTCTGTCAAATAAAAACTCTAAAATGTCTTGATTTTGTCATAAAAGGCCAATATTTTGTGATCATAACATGTATTTGGCCCTGTCAGCATGACCTTCCCTGGAATTGGGTTTCCAATTTAAATAGTTTTTCTCTTTTTTTGCATGGAAAGATGAGCTTTTCTATTTTTGGGCTGACTGCATTACATTTGTGATGACGATAATCTGATGAGCATTTGATCTGACCCAAAACTGATTTTCTGAATTGTTGTATTTATGCTTGCAAAGGCCAAACAAAAGTGCCTTCCTGTGGTGGTGCTTATAGGCCTTCCTGTGGTGGTGTTTTTGGCCTTCCTGTGGTGGTGGTGGTGGTGGCTAAATGCAGTATATGGTGTTATGCAGTCGATGCTACAGTATGTACACAATGCTGCTATTTTATAACTTCACCACTGACAAGTTCTCATGTCTATAGCACAGGACAAAGGCTCTTTGTTCTACCCCAATGTAATCATTGGATGGAAAAAAAAAAAATGTTTTGCCAGGTTTTAACTGTTTAATTATAACATTTTTTGCCATATCAGACACCCATGTTCGCTAAACTAGCCTTACTTATGCGTTTGTATGATGTCCCTTTTCACCATAGGATATTTCAGTACATTGCTGAAAGAAAAAAAAGAAGAAAAAAAAACTACTACCCATGATTCAGTCCTAAAATCGCCTGGCAAAAAGACCAGTTTCCTAACCACCAAGTGACACCACACAATCAAAATGTCATATTTTGACAAGCATAAGCAGTATTTACAAGCACGTTATTCATTACCGGTATTATATTTATTTTTCTGGCTAGACTGTGTGGTGCATTTTACAGTCTCCACTGACTGATATTTTCTGCAAGGCTAAATATGACATTGCGACGCATTTGAAATGCTAATTTCTTACCACTTTCCGAGTAACTCACTCTGTTGCCATAATATCCCTTAATTTTATGAAAACACTTGTTAAAATGTTCATTTATTTTGCTTAGGTCTCATCTTTCTATGCGCATTTAAAAAAACCTAAAGCATGTAAATTCACGACGGACAAAGGCTGAGATGGAGGGTTTCAGCTCACGGGGAGATGAATGAAGTGGCCTGGTATTACCAATAACACACAAGTGGCCTTATCCCCTTTGAATCCTGATTAAAGGTAAATACACTAAAGAGCCCTCGCTGTGACCTTATTCAGCGGACCATGGGTGCCTGTTTTAATAAGTGTGTTCTTTTATAACCCTGCGCTGCGTGCGCATATGGTTCAGACGTCGGCAAACAAAGGGAAGGGAGCCCGGTAATTGCATGTCCAATCGGATGGAACGCTTTCTCGGTGAGGCTCTGGGTAAAATCGGATGAAAGGACAGCGCGCCCAGTTTTCACAGTTAAGTGAAGGCAGACTCGAACGCCACAGCTAGGAGACCAAAAAAAGAAAGCATCAGTGGGTTGTGCAGAAGGGCTTTTATCTCCCGGCTCTCTCCTGTCCACGCCACAGCTAATGAACCTCAGACTTGAAGCTCCAGAGTGATCAGTAGTCCAAGTACTGAAATTAACATTTTTGCATGCTGCTTTCCCTCCTCCCCCCCCCCCCCCCCCCCAACTACACTCCTGAATTCAGAAGTGTTTCTGTGGCTTATGTTCAAACCGTCATGATGCTCATGTCATGTGACAGTATAGATTTTGTATTTATTATTATTATTATTTTTATATTCTTCAAACTGCCTGGTGAATGTGTCCACCGTGCTTCTCAACCGTGAAAAATGATCGTGAAAACGTGTGACATAGTCTTTATGGAAGAGATGTAGTTTTTTATGTATACGCGACATGGTTTTACTTTTCCCAGATTTTTTAATGTATTTTTCTACCATCTGACACATTCTGCAGTGCCTTCCTCAGAATATACACGCTCAGAAATAAAGTGACAGTGGAGGCACATTTTTCTTCTTCAAGGATCAAATTTCCCAAACGTACCGCGACGGTACAGTAATGTTCTCTCCGGGTACGAACGAGGACGTTTTCAAAGCAAAAACTATAGGCTCCCATCCCGGCCTTTGTAGGCACTTTTCGTGCCTTTATTTCTGGGAGCGTGCGGCGCGGTATCTGGTACAGAAATTAACTCCGGAGCGCACCTCGTCACTTTTGACCTTGCTGCGAGACGCCCTTGAGGACTTGCGCGGTTGTCCCTCTGATTTGATCCGCAGACTGCCCCACATAGGGCGGCGGGCTCAGCCCCTAGGGGGGGGGGGGGGGGCAGAGAGGCCTGCATGCCTGGAGGCCGGTCAGTCACATCAGAGATCTCTGTGAAAAAGGGCAGAGAACTCAGCCAATCCCGAAGCGAGGCCAGCCCGTGGGGGTTGGAGGATAGGGTGTTGCTGCAAGGGCATGGGACGCTTTGGGACGGCTGGAGTTCTTCACTTTGACTCTGATGTCATTGTAAAAAAAAAAAAAAAAGAGAACCACCCCTCCAAAGCTGGTTTTGCAGCAGGGTATGATGTATCCTTGCATACCACGACACAAATCATCTACTGAGCGGTGGGGTAGGGGGGTACTGCCATTTAATGGAGACCAAGACTTGAGAACAGCCTCAGGTTAGTGATTTTGGTATGTAATTGTAGTAAAGACATTGGCCACCATCAAAAATGCACTATTAAGTTGAGGTAAATTAATTAAAATAGAAGCGGAAGACAAACAAAGAGTTGTTTCTCAATGAAGAAGTATCGCTGATGATTTCTTTGCAGAACCACCACCATGTAATACCCTTGGAAACAGTGCCCTTGAAAACAATAAAGTGGGACGATTGGAAAGCGCCCTAGCCTCTGGCTAGAGCTGTGTCGACAGATCCTGATGATGAAGATGAAATGCTTTATATCGGTTCTCAAAGGCCGTCGTTTGAAGCCGTCCCAACTTCAGCTGTGTTTCGATAAACTATTTTCTGTATAAATGACTATAAATGGTAAACAGATGCGAGAGTTTTGGTGTCTGTTGGCCCATTGGCTTGCAGCTGAATGGGGGCATCTGTTGGCATTTAGAAATCACCTGTTTTAAATTTACAGGCAAGATGTTTTGAGCTTTGCTCGCCCAATCAGAAAATCCTGCTGTTCCCAACTACGGGCGGAAATCATTTTTATTGGCTGTCATTTCTGGACAGGTATCGCTTAGAGATAAAATAAAAGAAAAAGAGGAATGTGCTATATCTGTTTTCTTGATACTGAAATAATTATTTTTCTTTTCTTTTTTTGCACAGTCTCTCCCTCCTTTCCCCTAGCTTTGGTTTTCTCATAAAACATGTTGGTCAGATTATCCTTAAGCATGACATCGTTCACTGCCGTGTAGATGATAAGGAATTGCATTTGTAAGCAGAAGTGCTCTGCTGAACTGGCCTACTGACATCAAATGCTGAGTGTGTCGGGATTTCCCCCGGCTAAATCCTGATATAACTCAAGTTCTGATACTGGGACTCTGATTAGATTTACACAAGACTGGAGACATTAAAGTAACATTTTACTGACTTAAAAGTGACTTAAAGTACATTTGAATGATTATAGAAGTAAGCACATTTGATTGAGACTTCACTTTTATTAGATATTTTATTTGGAGTATGGTGCATAATGCAACCCAGTGTCAAATATGTTTTATTGAAAAATAACTGTTGAACATCGTATTTGAATTTATTGAATTTTACCTGTTAGGGAGGGTATTCCCTTTAGCACAGTATTCTGGGCCTGGGCAGCAGGAATTATTTCAAATATCTTCTTCTATAGTCTGTAACCCATCTCACTGTTCATTGCTATAAAATAGACAATCTACACTATGGGTCAAGAACTGTGCTTGACTGTGTGTGGAGTGCAAGCTTACCCTGGAATTATTTTGGGCAGCTTGACAACACCTTGTGTCAAGTGAGCTGGCCTTTAGCCATCTTGGCTGACAATGTCGCCATTTCTGGAAGGTTTACATTTGCCCGCCCTGTCTCAGTCCGACAGCCTCTTTCACCCTAGTCTCTGGGAGTCTGTGTTCCTCTGTCACCATTGTGTTTAACATGGAGCTAATTATAAAAAAAAATAGATGGTGTTGTGTGTTGTGTTTGGTGTTTGTGTGGGTTTTTTGGTTTGGGTTGCCATGGCGGAATTGGGGGTGTTGTGGTAAAAAAGTGGAAAAAACTAAAAACGTTAGAATGTTCTTTGTATGGGGGGGTATGGCGTTGGTGGAGGATATCCCATCCTGCATTGGGAAAGTGTTAGAAATTCAACCTGGACAGGCTACTAATCCATCACATCACACACACCTTTCACTCAGACGCTCAGCAGCTTCCAGCAGAGAGCTGGGGAAAGACAGGGGGAGAATGTTTCTTATTCCCTCTGCATTTGTCTGGCGGCATGCACTTCCCGAAAAACCAGGAGGTTGGATTAAGAGAAAAACGAGCGCTGCGACGTCCTCGGAGAGGTCCTCTCTCTGATCGAGTGCTTTTCCCCGAAGATGAGACAGTGACTGGGGGCCCATTGTGGAGGGGGTTTGTCCGTCTCTACATGGCTCCCGTGAGAATGCGTGTTGAATGGCCTGATAGCATGTAGCCACCGTTTCACTTTTTTTGAGGTGTTCAGCCGTAAAATGCCATGAGCTGGTCTAGCTGGGTATGAGCTGGTCAACCAACATGGCCAAACTGGTCATAAACTGGTCTAGCTGGGTATGGGTTGGTCAACCTGCATGGCCAAGCTGGTCATAAAGCTGGTCTAGCTGGGTATGAGCTGGTCAACCAGCAAGGCCAAGCTAGTCGTAAAGCTGGTCTAGCTGGGTATGAGCTGGTAAACCACAATGCATTGTGGGGTTAAGGGCCTTGCTCAAGGGCCCAACCTTTGTGCGGAACAAGTCATGTACCTCAGCCACTCTGCTATATGCTTTCAGTCATATTTATTTATTCTCAACAAAAGTTTATAAGTCAGATGTGTTTATGATCATTTGAAGCTGGTCATCTGGGCTGTACAGTATAAGTGTGACTGACTCTGAGGCTTTATCACACACTCAGTACCTGCTAGCCGGCGCCTTCGTCCTTGATCGAACCGCCTTTATCTCCTGTGCTAAATGCCCCTCACCGTTACAGCCTTGTAGTTCCCTATGGATGCAAATGCCTGCCAAAGGATTCAAATAAAGTAATATACGACAGTCTGAACAACATCCAGCAAGGCCTTGGTTGTAAGTAAGTGGCCTTTTGCAGGTTGAGTTGAGCTCGAGGCCGTAAATGATGAACCACAACAGCGATGTTCAATTCAATGCAAAGGACATTTTAAATCAGAATTCCATTGCAGCCGTTATGTTTTATTTGGGCAGCTGGGTGTTTAATGGATTGCGGCGGGGAAAGTGCTGTCGTACTGGGGCGCCTCCTCTCTCCCGGCAGGCTAACGACTGACCTTTGGAAATTGATTTGCGCTCGGGAGTTTTCTTCAGGAGCGAGCGCGCCAGGCAACGGCAGACCCGTTTGTTTACGCCGTGACCTTGACCGTCGTGGGGGAAAAGTTTAGGGAAGTGTTTTGTTTCCTCATCGTAGTGCACCTCTTTACTTTAGAGGCCATGGGGGTTCACCCCATACACATAGACATGGCTCTGGAGACGCTCAAGCAGCGGTGAAGTCAGGCTGTGTGTGCTGTTACACTGTGTCAGGCTGTGCGTGCTGTTACACTGTGTCAGGCTGTGTGTGCTGTTACACTGTGTCAGGCTGTGTGTGCTGTTACACTGTGTCAGGCTGTGTGTGCTGTTACACTGTGTCAGGCTGTGTGTGCTGTTACACTGTGTCAGGCTGTGCGTGCTGTTACACTGTGTCAGGCTGTGCGTGCTGTTACACTGTGTCAGGCTGTGTGTGCTGTTACACTGTGTCAGGCTGTGTGTGCTGTTACACTGTGTCAGGCTGTGCGTGCTGTTACACTGTGTCAGGCTGTGTGTGTGTGTGCTATTATACTGTATTAGGCTGTGTGTGTGCTGTTACACTGTGTCAGGCTGTGTGTGTGCTGTTACATTGTCAGGCTGAGTGTGTGCTGTTACACTGTGTCAGGCTGTGTGTGTGTGTGTGTGTGTGTGTGCTGTTACACTGTCAGGCTGTGTGTGTGTGTGCTGTTACACTGTGTCAGGCTGTGTGTGTGTGTGCTGTTACACTGTGTCAGGCTGTGTGTGTGTGTGCTGTTACACTGTGTCAGGCAGTGTGTGCTGTTACACTGTGTCAGGCTGTGCATGCTGTTACACTGTGTCAGGCTGTGTGTGTGCTGTTACATTGTCAGGCTGAGTGTGTGCTGTTACATTGTCAGGCTGAGTGTGTGCTGTTGCACTGTGTTAGGCTTGTGTGTGTGCTATTACACTGTGTTAGGCTGTGTGTGTGCTGTTACATTGTCAGGCTGAGTGTGTGCTGTTACACTGTGTTAGGCTGTGTGTGTGTGCTGGTACACTGTGTCAGGCAGTGTAGCACATCTATACCATATATACCAGTGTAAATTATATATTATTATTATTATTATTATTATTATTATTATTGTTGTTGTTATTATTTCACAACAGTGAAATATCATAGTAATCAATTGACCAGCTAGAGGTTGTCAAATATGAAGGCCTGAAGTTTGAATAGGAATTAGTTTCTATTTAATCTGTTGCCTCAATGATGGTTTGTGAATTCAGTTAACAATAATTATCACAGGATAATGATTATTTTTAAATATATAGAATCAAGCATAGTTGATACCTTTTAGCATTTTACAAATAAGCAAGGATGTTCACAGGTAGAGCGTCTATTGATTGCCATTCACAAGTTCATTATTTCATTAATTAGCTGGAGTTGAATGATTAATTAGCATCCAGTTCCTGTGCAATTAGGAAGCATTCTTGCCGGTTTGACTCGTTTCAGTTTTGTCTTTGTGTTGTGTCTTTGTGCAGGTAGCTTAAGAGACTGTATATGATTGACATTTTCACAGAAACCTGTTTAGGATGTGTGTAATTCATTGTGAAGTACTTCTTAAATAAATAAATATATTTTATATAAGTAAATACATGAATAAATAAATGACAGTTAGTCACCTTGTCTCAGCCTGTAGACTGTCTTGGTACCTGCGGGTACTCTGTTATAAAGCCAAGCAGGTGTTAGCGATCCTAACTTTCACCGGAGAGTATGCTAATCACAGGCTGTGTTTCCATGACTTCAGACAGCTGAGATGTGTGTGAAGTCCATGGTACACCGAACCCTTCAAGCGGCCGCAGATGTGTTCAGGTGACGGTCTTTGTGTGAAACGCACAGGGCCTGTAATGTGTAACGTGTTCCCGACATGTTCCCTCCACTTCCTGTGGCCCAATATACCAGTAACATTAGAATCGCCCTGCTTTTTCCATATGGAGTGTCAACCAGGACTGTTCTGAGAAACCTTTACAGTAAAAGTGATTTTGGTGGGTGGTTTGGGGGGGAGGGGGGTATGGGGGTGGTGTGATTGAGAGAGGGGGCACATTTCCAAGCAGTCTCCCAGAGAATGTATCGCTGACTGATTGGAAGATGGATGTTAAACGGTGATAATGTTTTCTCAACCTTGGGTTTTGGCAGGAACGGTGCATATCCCGCTGTTCGCGAGAGGCGGCGGTAACTACAATTCCTCGTGTTATCTTTGGAATTCCATCCCAAGATTGTTCGCAGACTGTGCGTCCTGTTCCAAATTATAGTCGGGGGCGCTTCGCGTATGCGAGGCGGACATCGCGTCTCCTTCCATCTGCGGGCCAGCTGCGGGCGTCTGGAGCTGAACTCCAGCACCTTCTCTTCACTTGATGCTTCCTCCGCCTCGCCTTCGACTTGCGTTACACATCGCATTCCCGACAACGCGCCGTTCCACAGAGGCCGAGGATCAAAGCGATGTTTTGGACCTGGAGCTCGCCTTTGTTATGACACGTCCAGCAAAGTTATTACGTGCGGCGGAGTGAGCCATTTCCTTCTGCCGACGTTCCCAGAAACACGCCGCAAATAGAGAAATGCAGCAGATCAACAATGGGGCCTGCCACCCCTGTGTATGTTTGAGATAAGTCGTAGTAATTATGAACATATTTTAAAAAGCAAAACAATTAAATAATAACCAAGACTTGAGAGAGTATTATTAGTTTAATATGTATGCGTGACTCCATTTTGAAATTAATATGGGGTCTTCTGGAGAAGGCTTTTTGATAATCAGCCGGAGAGAAAGAGTCTAATTAGGTCCACCAATCACAAACCAAAAATAATCGCACAGAAAGAAATCGTATTACGTGATGCCACATGGCCAACTTAACTCATGTTCCTTTTTTCTTTTTTTCAGATCAGCCATTTTGTATGAAATCATGTCTGGGGCTTTTGTGACATAGTCATTGTCTTTTCATTGATGAATGTAGATCTCATTTTACGGATTTTACAAGGAATAACACTTTTCTTCCGCCACAAGAGAGTGAGAGTGACACATGATCGTTTCTCATGAGCAACTTTGACTGGCAATTTTATTAGAGGAGGAATGAAAAATAAAATCCAACATGTTTTTCCCCAAAGCCGTGGGTTGAAATAAAATGCACCGAGTTACTAAGTTCTGACTTGTGACAGTTTTGCCAAAGAAGATGAAAGGCTTTCTCTTATCCCAGTAAATGCGTGGAAGGTAGAAAATCTCAGGGAGGCTGATTGAGTATATCCATGTCATAAAGTACCATTTTAATACTTACGAGAGGAATTTCTCAAGCTTTATGTATATGTACTAGGACTCTAAGTGTATCGCTGCTTTGAAAGCTTGCTGGGATAAGAAGACAAAGTGCCAACATAGGGAGTAAATTGGAAGCTTAAAACTTGCCCAGACCGGGATTGTACAGTGCTGTCACGTTGAAGGTTCAGCAATGTGTTTCCAGAACACCTGGCCTATCCTGAGCTCACAAACTTTATTGGACCTTACAGTATGTGCCAGTCAAAGCTGTTAACTCACTTAACACACATTGATTAATTCATTAATGACCTAATTTAGTTAGTCTTTCACATTATAGTAAATGTGTCAATGTGCCATGTCAGATATAAAAGCCATATAGAAGTGCAGTGCGCTGTGGTTTCGATAGTTCTGTTCTGAATCAGTTACTTTGTAGGAGATCATGCACTCCATAGAAATACAGTAAACTGAAAGCAAGCTTGTGTTTATACATGTGTGTCCATGAGTATGTGCACGTATGTGTGTGTATGTGTGTGTGCATACATGCGTGTGTGTGTGTACATACATGTATGTGTGAGTGCGTGCGTGTGCCCACACGCTTGTTTGTGCATGTGTGTTTGTGTGCGTATGTTTGTATGTGTATGTGTATGTGTATATGTATGTGTGTGTGTGTGCCTGTGTGAAAGTTTGAGGCTAGTTCTTTGATGTTGCCTTGGTGACCCTTGAGGTCCACCTGCTGTTCTGGGTGCTGGGAGAGGCTGGTTAGTAACAGAGCTCTCCGCTCTCCGCGAGCAAGAGTAGGAGCCTCCAGGGAAGCCTGCCTCCTTCCATGGCACCACCACCATACCCCCTCTTCTGACATTCTTTTCTTTCCTCGCTATCCTGACAAGTTTGACACGGAAAATAGCTTACCCAAGCCTTCACTCCACCCCAGAGGAGCCTGGCGTTTCCTGTCGAGAGTTAGCGTTTCTTGTTTTACACGGCTTTTGCTTCGTGTTCCTTCTCCCACTGATGCGGGGAGACATGGAAATCAATATGGAAAATGTAAATGCTTGTTGAACTGAAGGAACTCAAATGCCGGCAGGAGTCTTAGCAGTGCTAGACCTGTATACTGTATCTGCTGTCATGGAAGCCCTATGCCAAATTCATTTCGCTTGGCATGAACCTAATTACAATCGATAACAAGCTGTTAGGAGCCGAAAACCACCCATATCAGGGACTAATACCAAAGGTGTGAGTCTAAGGGAGATGTGAAGAGAGCCAAGATGGAGTCTGGAATGGTGGTCTTTAGTTTTCATGTGACGATGACAGCAATTCTACTGTTCTGATCACAATGGGATTCTGGAGGTTTATAAACACACAACATTCTCGAGAGTTTACTGAGAATGGTGCAAAAAAGTGAGCGGCAGTTCCGTGGGTGGAAACGCCTTGTTAATGAGGTCAGAGTAGAATGGCTGGACTGGTTCAAGCTGACAGGAAGGGCACAGTAACTCAAATAGCTATGTGTCACAACAGTGGTATGCAGAAGAGCATCTCTGAGCACGCAACACGTTGTCGAACCTTGAAGCTACAGCAGCAAAACACCAAGAAGTACAGAAATGTAGTGTAATACATACCTAATAAAGTGCTCACTGAGTGCACATGCAGACTGAGAGTGTAGAGTATCCAGTGTTAGCGGGTATTTAAGCGGTTTATACCAGCGCGCGTCGAAATGTATTCGTGTTATACATTTCTTTCCAGTGCAGTCGCGGTGAAATATTCATGAGCTGTGGCTGCTTGTCAGGGGAGGGACGGTTTGTTACCTGGAATGGAGGATTCTGGAGAACGTCTTTAAATTATTCAGACGGAGAGAGGAAAAACAGGGCGAGACTGTCGAATTTACAGCGAGATTAGCGTGGGGGGTAGGGGCCCGGGCATTAGCGCTGGCACGGAGATTGATGAGACGGCTGTGTGGAAAACCGCTTGGGTGAAATACACCTTCCACCAAGTAAATAGATGATTGGGCCCTGGAACTGCAGGGGTGTATGATGAAGCTGGTAGCGCTCTGAATTTGGCTAGAAATTAGGCCCAAGCTTGCTGCGAAATCCAGCTATGCCATCTTGACTAGCTTGAAAGTTGAGCCGGTCAAGCTGGTCATAGGCTGGTCCAGCTGAGTATGAGTTGGTCAACCGGCCACCAGCGGTTTCAAAAGACAGCTTGTGTTCAAACCGTGTTGAGCTGGGAGTGTAAAGACCCCTGCCTTTACAGCCCAAACTCATCAACCAAGCTGTATCCAAGCTTTAAGCTGAATATAACAAGCCGTACAGCACAACAGACAGCGGTGCGGCGTCTCCCGCTGGAAAGCTGCTCGTGAACGTGCGTGCGTACACAGAACCGCAACACTTTCACCAGCAGTTGACAATAAGGTGCAAGACGAAGCTTCTAGTTTCCATGGTGTACTGTTATGCTAAACTAGCAAATTAAGACAGCCGTATTTGAGCTGCCACACATATTATTTAACACGTTCTTCCTTCTGTTAAATATGATGTGTGTCGCTTGCACCTTGAGATGGCAACCGCTGAGGAAATAAACTAGCAGGTAATCTAGACGGTCCAGTGGATGGATGTAGAGTCTCCAGTGCAGAGGGGAGGGGGATGTAGCTCCAGGATGTTCAGGGGAGGAGCAGGGCTGCAGCTGTCCACAGCCTCAGAGCGGGGGTCCGGTTGGTCCATAAGCTCAGAGCGGGGGTCCGGTTGGTCCATAAGCTCAGAGCGGGGGTCCGGTTGGTCCATAAGCTCAGGGGGGATGGGCACATGCCCAAGGAAAAAAACTAAGAAGGATGCTAGGCACTGTATAATTTCTCAGTATGTAAAATATGATGTTGTTTCTGTGCCAAAGCCAAAGCTCCATCTCAATTTCAGTTTTTCAATGTTCTAACTGATGTGCCCAGAACACAATTAGTCAGATAGAGGAATAATTCAAGGAATAATTCAGAACAGGCTAGCCAAATAGCTTTAGTGCTGTTTATTGTTCCTGTGCTTTCAAATACAGATATTTTAATTTGTTAGTTAGGCTTATCGGTACGCTCCAAAAAATGGAAACTTTGTGCCGTTGTTGTATTGCTACCCTACTACTTGTAAACCTCCGGGTGGAAAGCGGGTCTGCCATACACGATCAGACCGAACACTACACAGCCAATAGCATGCCCACACCGTAGTGCCTGTTGGATTTGGGTGAGCATGCACTCCTCTAGAGGCTTGTTTAGGCCTAGAGCAGTATTTCAGAAGAGCTTTAAACACAATTTGGAATTTGGACAGTGCACAATTAGACTTCAGTCTACCACACAATGAGCATTTAAATTGCTGGTACTCTCACACATACGGTACGATGTGATACATAGGATAATCACCGCAGTGTTGAGTTTACTGTTGTAGAACAATGATCATCAGTGACAAAGCCCTACAGGTACCCAGCTTAGTTGTGCTAAAATGCGCACTTACAGCACATAAAGGCAGCTGGTATAGTCTCATTCTCCAGCTGTGGGCAGTTTTACACCTGCTTTGCATCTGGATGGGTAATCAACAAATGTCTCTGTGTGCTGCTACCCGCATGCGTAGAATCTTTCTGTGCGGCACTTTTCTGCGGGTTGCTTGCGTACAGTAGAGCCTTCGTATGTGGTGCTATTTATTGTTGTCTTTTTTATTTTTCATATCTTCTGCATTTACTTTCTCCTTCTGTGCCTCATGCGAGAACATTTTCATATTCTTTTCATAAATTTCAACTTTTGTAAAGGGCTCATATGAGTGTGCCACGTCGGATTCAACAAAAAAACTTCAGACAACTGTTCTAAATTATGTCCTTTATAATACAGTATTCACAGTACTGTGGATGGGTTCCGTCGGATAGATGGCCAATGGGATTATAAGAACAAGGGACGTGTAGGTTTTGGCAAAACAATAATATGGCAGACCGTTGATAAACTTTCTCTTATTCTTCCTAAACAGTCAACTAAAATACGTTTCTGATGACATTTCAGGTGAGAAATACGCAATACAGTTGCTGAATCTTGATTCGTATTTAATCTGCAACGCCTATGTAGTTGTTAGTAGTTTGATCCGAGTTCTGTGAGCCAGGTGAGCTGTGCTGACATACACTGCACTGACAAGCCTCTCCATAGAAAATGAACAGAATGCATTGTTTACATGATTTAGATCTGTATGGAATACAAATGTTATTCAGATGAAGTGTTGCTCGCTTGCTGTTTCACAAGTGGCTTTTCGCCACATACACCAAGCCCTCGCACACTGAACCCTCACACACTGAACCCTCACACGGCTTCCTGATGCGGGTTTCTTTCCGGTGCTTCCCGTCGCATGCTCCAAGGACAGACGGAAATAATGCATCTGGTGGAGTGCGCAAAGGGCCTTCAGCCCCAAATGAAATATGACCTTCCCCTCAAGTGCTTTCTAATCAGCAGGAACGGCTGAAAGAACGGAGCAATCATTCACGACCGCGCGCTTTTCTGTGAAGTCAGGGGTTTCTGCCAGAGCTCAGGACACCCGATTTGTGTGTATGAAGTTATATAAGAGCAAATCATGAGGACTGCGCTTATTTTTTATTTGGATTTCCATTACTCTGGCAGTTGGAGCAGTTATGAATTATGTCCATCCAGTTCCTGTCATAACGTGCCTGGATTTACAATATTATAGACTGATTGGCATTATTCGTGTGCCAGGTCTTAATTATATGTCTTCTGTATGCACTGTCATGCACTGTTTTTCTTGTCAAGATTGTATAAACCCTTTAAAAAATAGGAGAAGATTGAAAAACAATCACTAAGATGCACCAACATCCACTCATTTATATTCTGAAATCTGTGACCTGTACTATCACAATCAAGACACGATGGCCAATTTCACATAAGTCGGTGTTTATGTTACATTTTTTATTTTGCGCTGGTTTAGGCTTTCATCTTCCTGTTACTGTTATGTCTGCCTGTTTAATCGGTATGTAATGGTTGTGATTAAAACCTTCTCAGAAGCTCAGAGGAGCGCTGCTTCATCTCCTCACATCTCGGCGTAACTGGGAGTGGACCGTATTTTGTTAAAATGTTTTGACAACTTTTATTTCGTCAATTTGACCCCAACAGTTTAAATAAACACAAAATTATTGCAATAGCCAATAGCAATAATTTTGACACTTTGTTGCCTTCTTATTGTCTCCCAAATGACTAGCCTTTTATCCATAAATCTGAAAAATATGTGAGAAACATCTCATTTTAAGCCTGAGGTTCAGGCAGTGAAATTTTGGCACCTGTATGAGAATCATCCGCAAAGAAATCTGAAATATTTTCTTACTGCAGATTGTACAGAGTTACAGAGGGTCAAAATAACCCCACACAACACGTGCAAACATAGCATTGTGTTTATTGCATAATTACTGTTTAATCCCACCAAATTAGAAAATAACAACTCACACAGTATCAAGATTAAAAATGGTGAACTAATCTTAAAGTGATGTCAAACATAATGGTTAAGGAAAGCCACAACCTCGTTAGCACCATCCCCTGATTACCCAGCTTCCCGACTACCTGAGAACATCAGCTTTTTGAGTCTGCCACAATCCCAGCGTGGTGTTACCCGCGTGCCACAAACACGACGCAGTCCCAGCGTTTCAAAGTGTCTCCCTGTGGAAACGGAGCCAAGAGTCTGTGGGGTCCTGTTGGCGTCATGTTGGCGAAGCCGCTGGTGGGGTCCTGCCGTGGTGGCGCGGTGCCCTGAAACGTGCCTGCGCTTTATAACGGGCTCAGCGCTGTGTTAGCGCGGATCAGTAGCCATAAGCTGCGGTTCCCTTTCGCGTAGTGTGGCATTTCTCGACTTTGTTTAAATTCCGGGGGCATGTTTGCTAAGCACGGCTTTGCCTTGCGGTAATGACAGACTTTTACAGCGTGGGTGAGCTCTGTAGCTGCCTCTGGCTCTGTCTTTTTATTCTGAAAGAGGGGAGTCTGTTAGCGGTGACTCGTGTAACCATAGGTGAAAAACAATCCACATTATTGTGTACTGCCTATACATGGAGGAGGGAGGACTCGTGTTAGAGCACTTTCTGTGCTTTCAGTTATCTCCTAAAACCTCTCAACTGAGGATGTCGAAGAACCCAAAGTATTACTGCAGCTCCTGTCTTTTTCCCTGAGCGCCAGGTTATCGGTGAATGAAGGAAAGTTTCACCACGTAGTATGGTTAGCCTGAAATACAGCATATGCAGTTTTGTAAATATTCTAAGACACTTTTCCTGGATTCCTGAGATTAATTTAGGCTCTCCTGGTACTCTACTTAGCTCACACAGAAACAAGCTAAATACATTTCCTTGGACAGTTACAAATCAGGGAATTCAATGGTTGAAATGATTTTGCATAGTTTTAAACCAGAATTATAGCAAAACATAATAATAATAATAATAATAATAATAATAATAATAATATACAATATATATGAGGATGATATTACTTATTATTATTATTATTATTATTATTGTTATTATTATTATTATTATTTGTAGTAGTAGTAGTAGTAGTAGTAGTGTAATTTTTGTAATTTAGCTTGATACACACGCATTTAAAATCTCCCAGTATAGCTCTTTGTACAGCAGGGCTCCACTGGTCAGGTGTACAATGTGGGCTTGTACACTGGAGAGCTGAGGCCACTTCATTCCATGCATTTATGAACCCCCCGTCAGACACATCACAGGAGAGCCAGGAGGGTTCGGATGTGCACCGATGACCTCCCCTCTCTCTCTCCCACCTGGGAGCGTCTACTCATGAACTCAGAACACCAAACCCCAGGAGGGCCTGGACCAAAACACAGCGTCGGCAATCCCAGGAAACTTCTAGAAATAAGAGACTTCCCAAACTTGTGATCTTGAAATTATAAAGCTCTACCTGCGATACAAACTTTAACTTTTTAACAGTATTTTTTGTGTGAAACATACAGGCAGGTACTGTGCTGTATATTTAGTGCCCTATAAACAATGTATTTACGACACTCTTTTTTGTGAAAAATGTCAGTTACTGGAGGTTTGGATAGCTGAGGTTCAGCAGGACCATGGCCACACCCTAGGTTCAGAGTGATTTGACGCCGTGCCGCAAAGGGTATATCACCACGCAGTTCTCAACTTTACAGAACGCTGAAAAAACTGTCAGATTCAATTTTGGTCAGAAGTGAAATAAGGGCAGATCTGGAACCTTGAAATACTCATCTGTCATTCAGCTATGAATCCATTACACATCATAGTGTGCAAATATAAAAAGAGTGGCCCAGCTATTTATTGCCAAGCTGGTCCTAAAGCTGGTTTAGCAGGATATGAGATGGTCAACCAGGTAGTGCTGGTATCTTGTCTGAGCTGGTATCTGGTCAACCAGTTACCAGCTGTTTTAAAACTTAGCTTGAAGCTGGTCAAACTATATCATGCTGGAGCTGATCTGAACTGGTCAACCAAGTACCAGCTGTTTCAAAAGCTAACTTGAGCTTATTTTTGTTTTTTTGTTTTTCACATATTACTGACACAAACTATGTTTACTAATCAGAAAGCTCTCATTCCAGACAAAAACGTGTTCCATTCTCCCTTGTTGACCTAGCTACCACCCGGTTGATTGAATTTCTCTCGATGTTGGGAGCCTGTTCGGTCTTGTTTTGCGTAATAACAGGGTTCGGTTCTGTGCTGTACGGAGCCCAACTGTCGTCAAAGGAATGGGTTTACAGCCAGCCGGCCGGAATCGAGAGGACATTAGGAGCCGCAATTGATGATTATTTTTCCATCTGTGTTGCATCTAATGCTTATCTCTGTGGCGGTGTGCAGGCCAGGCAGTCGTGTAGCGTCAGACAGCGCTTGGGTTTGTGATTTGTTTTTCCTGGCTCGGGCGTCTGTTGGGTCGGGCTGCTGTTGCAGAGCCCTGGGTTGCTGTCCAGCACAAGCCGTGTAAATGGTTGGCGTCTTTATATAGCGCCTATATCCAAAGTGCTGTACAATTGATGCTTCTCATTCACCAATTCATTCACACCGTGCAAGGCACCAACCAGCTCGTCAGAAGCATTTGGGGGTTATGTGTCTTGCTCGGGGACACTTTGACACACCCAGGGTGGGATCAAACCGGCAACCCTCTGACTGCCAGACGACTGCTCTTACCTCCTGAGTCAATGTGTCCTACTGTCACTGGTTAGTTCAGCATGAAGAATCAATGGTCCACAGGGCACGGTCATCCAAAAGCCCCCCCATGCTCAATTGAAGCCAACAGCAGCATTATATTTCATTTATCAGGCATGGTCTCAGATTTCTTAATAACATAAACCATGGGATTTGCGTTGCGTAAAAAACTAAACGCACGATTCCGCATGAAAGAAACGGAGGCTTATTATTTATTCTAAGTTGGCCGTGTCTAAATCGCACCGGTCTATTGAGCATGCACATCACTGGCACCGGCATCAAGTGACATACCGCAAGAACACAATGTAGGTTATCTGGTATGCACAGTATTTCAAAGTGCAAAATGCTTCAACAGGCAGCACTCTTAGCACCTCCAATTGCAAACATTGTCCTGAAATAAATCAACCGTTTGTGAAAACATTGTTCACTAGTCTGGAGGCCAAGGCTGTGGTGGAGAAAAACTTTGTGGAGTTTTCATAATTGCCACTATCTATTATTTATTTCTTTATTTTTATTTTGGGATAGGGATCCTGGTATATTTTGTCCTTTGACTCGGTAAATGTAGCTGGTAACAGTGACTTCCTGTGGAGGCTCTGGCTTCAGGGTCCCCTGACTCCATGGGCCTGTGTTGGTTAGGCCTGGGAAATCCATCCATGACTGGAATCAAACCTCTTCTGAGGTGGTGTAGTTTCAAGGTATTGCGGTGCTCTTGTTCCAGGGCTGTAACCCAGCATGCCATGGTTAAAAGCCACCCATAGGAGCACTATGAGAAAGTGGATGAATGTGGAACACCATTGTTCAAGGCATTTTGGTTCAGTAGGGAATTCCTGTTTGGAGGGAAAAACAGAACACTGGATAAAAGCTTTGCTTTGGCAAAAGATATGATGTTTGCTTGATGTGTGGTCAACATAACGCCTTCCCTTGGACTCAAGATAGTGTTCGTACAGCACTAAGTAGAACAGTTTGTACATTTCAAGATCTCTGTTGTAAATCACAATCATGATTTTTATTTTACTTGATTGAGGCAAGTTTTGCCAATGAAATGACAGCCTTCTACACAAGCTGCTGGGAGCCAAACAAGCTTGTGAGATATTTGGCAAGCCAATGCAACCTCTGTCTAGTTAGCTTGCACATTACCTGTAATGTCCTTCATGTTTTGCTAATGCTAGCAACCAACCAGTCTATACCAAGATAATGTCTACAAAACCTTCTGCTGAACCTATAGAAAAAACCCAAACTATCGCTGGTTGACCTGTGTTTGATTTAGTCCCCTGTGTGAAAGTTGGCTGAAACGGACAGTCCTAAATTGGACATCATATGTATGACATGTTTGGACATGTTTCACCCACACCTCTCAGCCAGCCCTGGGACTGGTGACTCCATCGATTTTTGGCACCAGCAAAGCACATTTGGCTGTAAATGTAATAGATGTGATTTGCAGTGAGTTTGATCACTTTAATGCACCCCCTCATGCTTAACTAAAGCTCTCAGAGTGAAATGTGATAGGCCTTTGCATTTTCTTTTTCTGAGCTGTGGACTGTAATTTCATGTGACACAAAAACATATCGCTAGTCCAAAAAAGCAACACAGTCGAGAAGACAAAAAGCCCACTGGTGCTCAGTGCAACAGCTGTCTGATTCTCTCTCTCTTCAATGAAACGCGTGGGCAAGCTCACAGCTCGGATGCCGATGTTTCATTTCAGTGCAAACAGAAATGTCAGAAGTGAAATTTTATTGTTTATTGGTAGTGTTTCCGGATACTGACCAGGGTAAGGATTTCTATAACAACCCCGCTGTAAAATCCAGCTATGCCAGCTTGAAAATTGAGCCGGTAAGGCGGGTCATAAAGCTTTGTCTCGCTGGGTATGAGCTGGTCAAAACATAGCTTGAGCTGGTCAAACCATGTCGAGCAGGGAGCTGGTCTGAACTGACTGATTTTTTCAGCGGAGGGAATCAGCTTTATTTGTGTGGTCAAGCAGAAGCTTGAACAGCAGACACAAATAGGGAGCGTGTCATGGGAATGGTCCACTTCATTTCGGCTTGCTCACCACCAGTGAAACCCCAGCTTCCCTTCCTGCTGTAAGTACAGGCCTGGAGCGGGTGATTGCAGGAGCCGTCCCAGGCAGCGCGAGCAGTATGAAGCCCGGCCTGGCAGCTTCTCAGGCCTGTTTGTGAGCGGACGCCTCCGTTTCTGCTCCTGGATCCGCCATCTGAGCCAAAACCAACAGATGGGGAGACCAAAGGAGTCGGCGGGCTGCGCTTTTCCTGCGGGCAGCGAGAGTGGGCGCGTCTCCGTGGAGACTGACCGTTCGTGCGGCAGACGCGGGGGGGCAAGGTGGGGGTGGGGGGGGGGTTGTAGAGCGAACCAGACTTTCCCAGGAGGCGCGATGGCCAAAGCTCCACCACAAAATGACCCGCTGCGCCACCCCCAAGATGCTGAAACCGCAGTCTCTATATGGAGCTGCAACCAATTGGCAGCCAGTGCACTGCCAACTTTCAATTTCCCATTGGCTAGAATGGAGAAACTTCCGCCTCGTTCGACCAAACTAAAGGGTTTACAGTCATATTTTTGGCACAAACTAGTGTATACACCATAAGTGTCCCCAAGTATGCTTGTATATCATCTGCGGACAGCTGTATTAACTGTGTTTTGTAAGTTAACATATAGTTAAAATGGCTCATATTATTGCCCTGGTTTTTTTTAACCGCATGCTGTATGTTTGGGGCAAGGACATATTTATTTTCCTGGTTTGGCTCTGTACTCCACGTTTTCAGATTTGTAATCAATTCCCATGTGGTTAGAGTGTAGATTCTCAGGGTTTTTTTTTTTTTTTTTTTTTTTTAATGTACATTTTAGTTTCTCCATATAGAAATTACAGCACATTTTGTATGTACACAGTCCCCCTACTCCATGGAACCATAGTGTTGTCCCAAATGTTATGGAGCTTTAATGGTTTTATCAAATGACGCTTGCCTAATGTTAACAGTTGTCGGCCCAGTAAGGTCTGTCAAGGGTCCAGTCTGTTTTTAAAGGTGTGCAGTGGTATCATATAGAGTAAGGTGAACGTGTACGTTGTCATATCTGTAGAAGGAGGCTATTTTCCTCACCCTTGTCATCGTTAGCTGACGAATTTGGCCTCCTCTGCACCTCGACTCTAATATGAACGCAGAAGCCATAACTTTGGCGACTTCCAGTTTGTTTTTGTTTATTTCACGTTTATTTTGTTAACGCGCTTGATGGGACAGGTGTGAAGTCTTATTTTTAATTTGTGCCAGCGGGTCATTTCAGGGGAGCAATCATTCCACGCTGTAATTGGATACGGGCCACGTTAAAAAAGGGGAACAGGCTAAAAAAGAAAAGAAAATGAGCTTCAGTGTGAACACAGACCAAAAGAGTCTTTCCTTTTTTTTTTTACCACTCAGGAAGCACCAATACAAGCCTTAATTACCGCAGTCGCTGAGCAAACTTTCATCCGAGGCAAACCCTGGCAGTGCCTTGTGAATTCACCTGAAATGCTGACATTCAATTAAGCTTGTGCTACTCAAAATGCTCAGCTGCAGTTTAATAGAGACGGAAGGAGCCGGAATTAAGGGGGCGGAGAAAGGCTGGGTGTTTAGTCACTTCAGAGATCACATCCTTTTAATGTTCACATGAATGTGTAGTTTAGTCAGGAGACAGAGAGGGGGATGTGGAGAGAGAGAGATAGATAGATAGAGAGAAAGAGATTCCCGTCATGGTTTTCCACATGCATAACTGAACAGAGAAATGGAGAGAGACAGAGAGAGAGAGAGAGAGAGAGAGAGAGAGAGAAGGGGTAGAGAAAGAGAAGAGCCAGTTGAATTGGGAGCCGGGAGTGAGAGCAGAATTGGGGATTGAATTGAAATGAGAGAGAAAGAGATAGAGAGAGGGAGAGAGAGATGGAGTAGGAGAGGAGATAGAGGCAATGAGAGCAGGGGGTGGAGAAAGAGGAGTTGAATTGGGAGGGGGAGCGAGAGTAGAATTGGAAATTGAATTGAAAATTAGAGAGACAGAGAGAGAGAAAGACGGAGAAAGAGAGACACCGAGAGAGGGAGAGAGGCTGAAGTGGTCAGCCGTGGATGAGAGCCGTGCTCCAGAGAATAGCAGCGTCTGCTGGAGAGAGGACTCTCTCCACTCCTCCCTCCTGGGAGCGTAACTCCATCCCTGCATTAATACACCAGGCAGCCGGCCAAGGGGAGCCCACTGTGTTATATTTTTAATCAGGAAATATGATTACTTTATTCTTCATTTGACTATGCTGGTGTGCTGCTTGGGGATTTGGTGGTGGTTTGTGATAGCTAGCTGCGGGTGAGAGGGGTAGGTGTGGGTACCGGAATAAAGGGGAAAAAGACTTTATGATGTTAAATTAAAGTGAGTCTTAAAGTGCCTTTGAGAGAGAGAGAGAGACTACACATTTGCTTTCCATATACATAAAGCTACACGTCCATAACTGACTCAGAAACCACACGTCCATAACTGACTCAGAAACCACACGTCCATAACTGACTCAGAAACCACACTTCCATAACTGACTCAGAAACCACACTTCCATAACTGACTCAGAAGCCACACTTCCATAACTGACTCAGAAACCACACGTCCATAACTGACTCAGAAACCACACTTCCATAACTGACTCAGAAACCACACGTCCATAACTGACTCAGAAACCACACGTCCATAACTGACTCAGAAACCACACTTCCATAACTGACTCAGAAACCACACGTCCATAACTGACTCAGAAACCACACTTCCATAACTGACTCAGAAACCACACTTCCATAACTGACTCAGAAGCCACACTTCCATAACTGACTCAGAAGCCACACTTCCATAACTGACTCAGAAGCCACACTTCCATAACTGACTCAGAAGCCACACTTCCATAACTGACTCAGAAGCCACACTTCCATAGCTGAAGTGGTTCCTGGCCTGGCTGCTCCTCTCCCCGGCCCAGGGTGGAGAGCCGTGTCCTGGCTTTCTCCAGCTGGGCTGCCCTGAGCTGCTCCGTAATGCACCCATTTGTTGTCACACGCTGCCAAAATAATCAAACACAGAGTATTCCAGCCTCGCTCCCGGGAACTGGCCCTGTCACTAATTAGGGATGTTTTGTGGGGAGTGAGGAATTTGAGGGACATATTTTCCCTGGTGGGACTTTTCATCTGTTTCCCATTGTTATTTCTGTCCCACATGCGGGGTAAAGGGATGGGTTAGGCCCAAATGCACCCCGGCTGGCTGTGCGTCTGTGTGTGTGTGCATGTGTGTGCACGTGTGTGTGTGCGTGTGTGAGCATGCATGTGTGTGTGCGTGCATGCGCTTGTGTGTGTGTGCGTGTGCGTGTGTGTTATTGATGTGCAGGGGAAAGGGATGAGTTGGACCCAATGCATCCTGGCTGGCTGTGGCTCTGTGTGTGCATATGTGTGTGTGTGTGTGCATGCGTGTGTGTGTGTTCTATTCTCCCCTTAAATCTTGATCGGATGATTGCCAGAGTGAAAACGCAGAAGGGCACAAACATCTTGGATGTCTAACCATTGGTTTCTTATGGCCGATGGCAGAAGTGATATATAGAAGTGATACAAAGAAGTGATATATGTGAATTAAATAATTATTCCATTTTTAAGAAAGTTTATTCTTCTTTCAGTCTTTATAAACTCATGAAACCATGGACTGTAGGAGTTTTAAAAATGCTACACATTTATGTCTACTTTTGCTTATTTTATTGATTTACTATTAATTTATTGGATTGACATGTGTATTTAGTATTGATTTTCATCATCCTGGATTTTGTGTAAAACACTTAAATCATCATTTCAACATGAAACTTATATTGATGCACCTTCAGATGCTCATCTTTAAAACATATGAAAATATTGACTTTTCATAAACTAGCGCCACATTAATCCAATATATTTATGCTGTTTGCTTTTCACACAGTATGCAAAACAGGCCAGAAATTGATTACCATAACAAGTATTGACATGAAACTTGCTGTCCAAAAGCACTAAATATTAGAACCATTCCCCAAATGTCATTACATTTTTAGAATCATGATCGCCTGGAGCCAACAAGATGGATTCTCAAAAACCCCACAAAATATTGCTAGTATATTTGTGAGCGTTACACCCGTCATGGACTGATTTCACGACATGGTGAAGGTAATCCTAAAACAGTGTACAACATTAGAGTAGACATCTCTGTAGACATCTGCATCTCATCTTTTTCTGTCTTCTTTTTAGGCCTGTATTAACTGTAATTAATTTCTGCCATTTTGATATTTTTCTAGAATAGCAAATGGACTGGTAAAATCAAACATTGTCTCAACATGAACCTTTAATCAGTTTATTTGGCTGTTCTTAAAAAATGTGTCCCTCTAACAAATAGTGCCATTGGAACAACCAAAGTCTGCCAACCAAACATAATATTGGCAGTTTCCAACATTATGGACCACTGCTCTGGAACACTCTGGACTTTTAATAGTCTGAATTTCAGAAAGCTATCGCCAATTCATAATCAAACTCAAGACTTTATTTTTCATTTCAATCAGCGTACACTTGATTGTTGTCATAAATGTTTGTTAATTGTTTGCACTTAACTGTCGTTATGAATGTCTGAGATCTTAATCATTTGCGTGTGTACTCTGTTTTCATTAATCAATGTAGTTTCTGTGTATCCCAGGACAGTGACAATTGTTGCTGTGTGGAATATCCTGGTTAAATGAATAAAAATGAAATGAATGAATGAATATGCTATAGTATACCATTTAATTTAAGGTAGGTCTAAAAGTACGAATAACCATAAGGAATGTCAGAACAAAACTTGGTGTACAAGCTGTACGGAGTCCTGACTTGGACATATCTTCCTCTGGGTGCTGCTAAACAGATTTCTCAGTGCTGAAGGCCATAACTCAGCTATTTGTTGTTATGGATTATTGGTGTTGTTGTTATTGTTGTTGTTCTGGTTTTTGAGGATTGTTTTTCTCGAATCCTAAGTGTTTTTCTTTTTTTTTTTTAATTAAAAAATAAAATAAAAGTTGATTAATCTGTAAAAAGAAAATCCAGCACAGCATGGAAGCATCTCCACAGGGTGCTGCCCTTTATTAGTATTAATTTGAAGTGTTTCTCCCTACTTTTTGAAAAGCATGGCTTTGTGACTCACATTTCTCTAAATGGGTCCAGGTCCTCAGTTAATCTTATTTATCTTATTTATTTATCCCCCTTAATGAGCTTTTATGGTCAGTCTGTGCAATGCTATGCTTCTGTGTCTCCGTAGGTATGGCAAAGCTGAACACCCAGTTCCACCCGCACAAAAAAAGAAAAAGCTAGTCCTAGTTTATTTTCATAGCTAATCCTTCCACCACCTGTGCACTATTAGTTATTTATTTATATCCATCCAGCAGGTTCACATGTGTTCCTCTTCCTGACAGATGTGTTTTTGTAGCAAGCTCTTTCATTTCATCAACAATCTTTCTTACATTTGTCAGTTATTTGTGGTGTTCAGCACACACACACTCACACACACGTACACACACGCATACACACACACACGTACACACACACATACACGTACACACACATACTCGCTCACACACACACACTTGCTCACGCACACACGCACACTCGCTCACACACACGCTCAGACTCGCTCACGTACACACATACAAGCACACACACGCATACACTCGTACACACGCATACACACACACACACGCTCACAGACACACACTTGCTCACGCACACACGCACACTCGCTCACACACACACGCACACGTATACATGTACACACACATGGTCGCTCACACGCACACACACATTGGAACAACTGTACAGCCTTAAGAATTGCAGACTTGTAGTAAGTTGTTTCCTCACATTAAGTGAGTGGTGTAAACTACTGTACATTACTGTGGGCATGCCATCTCAAGAGAAGGACTATTGGGTTATTACTTCTTTGACCTCAGCTGTATTGTCTGTGGAGTTATTGGTGTTTAGGATAGACATGTAGAATGCTATAAGAAACAGCAGCCATGGTCAGTCCCTGTACATTAGATACTTTCCTGCTCCTCGCTGAGAAACTAAGTTGTTGTACATTAGGTAAGTAAATAAAATAGTGCGTTATTTAGGTGATGCTTTTATCCAAAGTGACTTAAAGTTGATTTGACTAAGCAGGGGAGAATCCACCCTGGAGCAATGTGGGGTTAAAGGACTTTCTCAAGGGCCCAACGGCTGTGAGGATCTTATCGTGGCTACACAGGGGCTGGAATCGCCAGCCTTCCCAGTCATGTACCTCAGCCACTGGCTGAATCAGGAGGGGGCTCTGTTCACAGCTGTCTCCCGTGTCCGTCCTGTTCAGGCGGGACTGCTTTTGACAAACCCACGAGCCGTACGCATTTCAGTTTCACGTTACCCGCTCGCCGCCACCCCCCAGGAGACAGATAAAATGTAAATCAAGACCGGGCTTTACGTCCCGTAACAGAAGGGCTTCCGAAATGCTAGACCGTGATAATTTCCCGTATTAAACCTAAGTAACGAGGATACTTCTCAAACTGTTAAGTTCAATAAGTGTAACGCGTTTAACAAAGAGCAGCGCAGGGTATCGGTCGCCATAGCGTCGCGGTCGGCGGTTTCGGCCGGAGGTCCAGACTGTTTCTACAGCGTCTGCGCGCTCGATTAAAATATAAACACGTCCTGGCGGTATTATGACAGACTTACATCATATGACACAAATCTCCGAAAGGTCAAATTGAAAATGTTTTCAGCTGAAGATAATTGCGGGGCGTATAATTAAGCCCTTACGTCAGGACTCTTTTTCTCTCGGCAGAAGCTTGTGCCGGCTCCTCGTAAATAAACTCTTGCCATCAAAAAGTAAAATGTTGTAATTTGCGGTCAGGAGGGTGGAGCGGAGCTTTGGCTCGGTGGAGTGTGATTGAAGGCTCGTAATGAGGAATCCGTGCAGTCTTTGCCAGCCCAATTGAATCCCCATGTTAGACCTGAGTTCTGCTGCCAACGGTGTAAGCATTTCCCACTACCTGTCAGGCTGTGCCAACACACGGCACAGTGTCTTCCAAGTCAGACTCGCATAAATCCTACAGTAACGGGTGTGTGTGTGTGTGTGTGTGTGTAATAACCCAGAGAAGGAAGAATAAAAACGCCATAAGCACTCCCTGACTAATTAAGTATTGTGTAAATGTCTTCAAATAAATGCATCACATTGTTTATTGCCTTCACAATGAAAGTGTTTGTCACACATTTTGTTTTCTTCCATTGCCCCCCCCCCCCCCTCCCTATAAGCCTTTAAAAGCAAAGTGACAGCCATTTACAAACTTCACTTTAATCGGCTTTACAAACTTATCCATTAAGAGGTTTTCTTGTTTTGGTTATTACTCTGTGTTGTGTGTGTGCGTGTGTGTGTGACTGAGAGTTTGGGTGTGTGTGCTTGTGCGTGATTGAGTGTTTGGGTGTGTGTGTGTCGTTGAGTGGGGTGAGTGGGTGTGTGCGTGATTGAGTGCTTGTGTGTGTGTGATTGAGTGTTTGGGTGTGTGCATGGGTGTGTGTGTGATTGAGTGTTTGGGTGTGTGTGTGTGAGTGCGAGATTGCGTGTTTGTATGTGTGTGATTGAGTGTTTAGGTGTGTGTGTGTGTGTGTGTGATTGAGTGTTTAGGTGTGTGTGTGTGTGTGTGTGTGTGTGTGTGTGTGTGATTGAGTGTTTAGGTGTGTGTGTGTGTGTGTGTGTGATTGAGTGTTTAGGTGTGTGTGTGTGTGTGTGTGTGTGTGATTGAGTGTTTAGGTGTGTGTGTGTGTGTGTGTGTGTGTGTGTATGTGTATGTGTGTGATTGAGTGTTTGGGTGTGTGTATTCTAGTAGCAACATGACTCACACACGCACACTTATCCCGCTCAGTCAGTCTAAATTGGCGGCACAGTAAAACTTACCTAGAGCAGTCTATGAAAGGCTTAATTATGTACAGTGGGAGACTTCAGACAAATGTCCTAAAAATATGTAGACATCCTTAACAAGCCTAAGAGGCTCTATGATAAATGAATTTCAGCCCAAAGAAGAAAAAAAAACAACAGAAACAACAACATACTGCGTATCATTATTAATGCAGAGGTCACCTTGGCGACTTTCTGTTCATTAATATTTTCAGACATCTTTCCATAAAAAATTCACCTTGTGATGTCCCAGTGTTTCTTAAAGTGGCCCACTATTCAAATGACCATCCCTGCACCAAACTGACGTATGTATTGAAAACAGATGGTCTTCATCAATTAGTCAATCGTGCCGTATATATGTGGAGGCAGGGATTCACCCAGGTGAGAAACTAGCACAGAACCGACAGCGCGTCTATAAATGAACACGGCCCCTTGTGTTCGAGAAAAGGGACAAGTTAGAATATGTAAAACCCTTCACGCCTCCTGACAGTGATGAATGCCTGTCTCGAAACCTCAGCGTTTCCCACCAACGCCAGCTATGTTCTGCCCGGTTCGATTAACCGACTTCATTCGGGCGGCCTGCAGCGTAGTGGTTAAGGTAAATGACTGGGACACGCATCGAACGGTGGTTCGATCCCCGGTGTAGCCACAATGAGATCCGCACAGCCGTTGGGCCCTTGAGCAAGGCCATTATCCCTGCATTGCTGCAGGGGAGGATTGTCTCCTGCTTAGTCTAATCAACTGTACGTCCCTCTGGATAAGAGCGTCTGTTTTTCGACAGGAGAAGAGCCTCACCGTAAAGCGGTCGGCTCCTCTCCGGAAAGCGGTCGGCTCCTCTCCGGAAAGCGGTCGGCTCCTCTCCGGAAAGCGGTCGGCTCCTCTCCGGAAAGCGGTCGGCTCCTCTCCGGAAAGCGGTCGGCTCCTCTCCGGAAAGCGGTCGGCTGCTCTCCGTGCGACGTGGCCGTGAGGCCGGGCGGAGGGATAATGGTGGCCGTTGTGCTCTCTGGGAGGTTTTCCCGAAAATTGAGAAGCATGAAGCAGCGCTGTTAAAGACTAAAGCTGAAACAGAAGTTAGATCCTCCACGATACGACATATGCATGAGTGAAACAGATCTTTCTGGGGAGTTTTCAAAGGGTGTAGAGGTGATTTCACTGATGTCAAATGAGGATGCACACCACTGTGCGAAAAGGATTGGAAAATTTATATTTGATATCTATATAGTTGTTTTAAGCACCAATGGTTCATTGAAGTCTTTCATTGGCAAAAAAGATCACACCTTGTTCTCAAGGCCTTAATTGGCAGCTGATTCAAAGGAAGCCACACATACCTGCTGACACTGCGGCCCCCTGGGAATTCAGTTTGACACCCCTGCTTTAAGGTGTGTTCGTATGGTTGTGAAGAATCGACTAAATGAAGGAAAAGGTGAATTTAGATTTCAGCTGGTCTTTAACCTCTGACAGGAGGGGCAGAACATTCCCCCCTCCGCCCTCCCCACCCTGTGCAACCCCCCCGCCTCGCAGAAAGGACGCCTGAAGTCAAACCAGACCAGTCGACTGCGTGCCAGCAAGCTTCTGCCATCGGAGTTGGAGAAACATCAACCCTACTTTTTCTTTTTGTAAATATGGAGCAAATATCAATATCAGGCTCCTGACGGACACCATCTTATCTCTCTCATATGTCCTGGCACTGCCTATGCCAAGGTGAGAGGTGAGGGAGGTGGGCTTTTATTGGCAATGATACAGAGCCTGTAAAATATCCAGATTACTTCATAAAGCTGCTTTATCAGCCCTGACGCTTTAATGATGTTTACAAGGCCTGGTCGAAGGAAAGGGACGGAGTCTCCCCCAGTGGTACAGGCTGTGACGATGACTCACTCTGGGCTTGGCACCATATTTACCTGGCCCCTGACTTCACTCTTTCATTGATAAAAGATGCCAGCAGTCTGTGGCTTATTTCTGTGTGTGTGTGTGTGTGCATACGTGTTTGTATGTGTGTATGCATAAGTGTGTGTGTGCTAGTGTGTGTGTGAGAGAGTGTGTGTGTGTGTGTGTGTGTGTGTGTGTGTGTGTGTGTGTACGGTATGTGCGTGTGTGTGTGTGTGTGTGTGTGTGTGTGTGTGTGTGGGAGGGGGGGTTGTACAGACCAGCGTCCTTTTAATGTCCTTTTCAAGGTTGTAAAATGACGGATCTGGGGCCATTAACTATTGCCTTTTCACTTCATTCTCATTTATATCCTGTTCAGGCCACATTATTTGCTTGTTAAACTCACATCAGATAGATCTGAGTCCTGCTGCGAAGTAAACGCTGTGTAATAGCGGCAGCATTTGCCCTGAGTGAGAGATTCACGCTCCCGCCCTGTCTTCTCATGAGCCCGCTGCTTCCGGAACAGTCACTGGAAACTGGCAGGATGGACAAAGCCCTGCAGCATTTTACGATGCTTGTTAGTCCTATAAAATGATGTTTTCACTCCCTGATACATAAGCTTTCCCAGCTGTAAAATCCAGCTATGCCAGCTTGACCAGTGAAGAAGAAAATTGAGCTGGCCAAGCTGGTTGTGAAGATGGTCTAGCTGGGTATGAGCTGCTCAACCAGCTTGTGCTGGTAGCTTGTCTGTGTCAAAGCCTAGCTTGAGCTGGTCAGAACTGGTCAACCAGCTAAGCCATGTCAAGCTGGGAGCTGGTTTGAACTCGTCAACCAATTAAACCATGTCAAGCTGAGAGCTGGTCTGAAATTGTCAACCAGCTACCAGCTGTTTCAGAAACTAGCCTGAGCTATTTTTTTCAGCAGGGTTGTAAATGTACTACTCATTACATTACATTACATTAATGGCATTTGGCTCTTACCCAGAGCGACGTACAATAAAGTGCAAAGTGCATACCCATAACCAGGGATAAGTGCACTGAAAGACCCTAGAGGGAAGTACAATTTCGACTGCTACCTGTACAACAAGGATAAGGACCAGTGCCTATTGATCATTGGATTTATTTTTATTTTATTCTTTTTTTACTAGTAATACTGCTACGGGCAAAAAATAAACTGCTTACCTAGCCAAACAAAAGAAAAAAAACACAAGTAAAGACAACAATTAATGTTTACAGGGAGGTAGGGAGGGACGGGGCCAGGTGCAGCTTGAAGAGGTGCGTCTTCAGTCTGTGTTTGAAGATGGCAAGAGATTCTGTTGTTTTGACCTCCACGGAGGGTTTGTTGGAGCCAGAACAGACAGTAGTTGTGAGTGGGAGGTGGAAGTTCAGAGAGGGGGAGGCGCCAGGTAGCCTGAGGTGGCCGAAGGAAGAGGTCTGGCAGGGGTGTAGGGTCTGATGATTTTTTGGAGGTAAGCTGGGGCTGACCCCTTAACTGCTTGGAAGGCTAGCACCAATGTTTTGAATTTGGTGCGAGCCATGACAGGCAGCCAGTGGAGGGAAGTAAGCAGGGGGGTGACATGCAAGTGTTTGGGAAGGTTGCTGACCAGACGAGCTGCTGCATTCTGGATAAGTTGGAGGGGTCCGATGGCCGATGCTGGGAGGCCAGCCAGGAGAGAGTTGCAGTAGTCCAGGCAGGACAAAACCATCGCTTGGACCAGGAGCTGGGTCGAGTAGGGGGTGAGAAAGGGGCGGATTCTCCGTATGTTGAATGATTTCAGTCTTACCTGGGTTGAGCTTTAGATGTAGACAGAGTGTACTCCATACACACATTTCTCAAGTGTACTAATGAACTTAATGTGTTTACGGGCAATGTGTACAAAAGTACTGCAAATGTAATTGAAATAAATAAATAATACTAGCCTTGCACTCATTATTGTACTCCTCATTGTGGGGGCAAAAGCGTTGTATCTAGCTGCACTTTGAGGTTACTTATCAGCAGTTCTTAATGGTGATTGTGAGAGGTACTTTTGCTGATGGAAGGGATGACTGTAAGGTACAATGGCACTGCCAGGGGTCCCAGGGTGACAGCCTCTTGGGAGCTATTTTACTTGCACCTAGAAAGGCTGTCTGTTACACAAGATGGCCGCCCAGCAGAGGGCTAGTCCATTAGCGCATCTGTAACTGTGCTATAAATTAGCCCCTCAGGCTTTCCAGCCGCCTGAGGTGAAATGTTCTTGGCATCTTCTCCACTCAGATGTTCTTTTGAAAAGATAAATCGCCCTCCTACACCTCTCGGAGGAATACATATTTCCACCTTATTTCACATCCTAAAAAAAAAACCACATTCAAAAATATTTCCTGCTGGTTTGTTATCAAATGAACGTTTTACAATTAACTGTTTCAGTTATGAGGACTTGTTTAAGGTAAAACTAATTATTATTATGTATTTGTTTTCATGTGGGGAGGGGGGCGACATGTGGAACCGACTGAATGTAGACCCAGTAAACATTTATTTCAGAAAAATATGCGTTCAGGAACAAACCACCAGCTACATTTGTTTGAGAAATAATCATTTCCTAGCTGATGAGGACATAGCCAGCTAGATACAAGTAAAACTGTCTGAGAAAAAAAAAAAAAAAACCCTTCCCAACAGCACTGCTTCAATCCCCCCATTTAGTCAGAGCTTCATTAAGAGCCCCATCACTGGCCAGAGTACCACTTCCAGCTTGGCATCATTTGAACAGCTCAAGCTAAGTTTTGAAACAGCTGGTAGTTGGCTGACCAGCTCATGCACAGCTAGACCAGCTTTATGACCAGCTTGGTCATGCTGGTTGACCAGCTCATACCCAGCTAGACCAGCTTATAACCAGTTTGGCCATGCTGGTTGACCAGCGTATGACCAGCTAGACCAGCTTTGTGACCAGCTTGACCAGCTCAATTTTTAATCTGCTCAAACTGGCATAGCTGGGTTTTACAGCAGGGAGCATATGAAATAAACCACTAAAACCAGGGCTCCCACTGATCAGCATACTTCCTGCCGCTTTATTTTTTCTGTCGTAATTTTGAAGCTGTCGAAGTCAGATTCTCTTTCTGCTGAAACTCACATTTATAAGTAGCTTTAGAAAAAAAAAAAAAAAAAAAGGATTATCTGTGCCGAGTGCTTTTTTTGGCCTCCTTAATATTCCTTGTTACAAAGAGTTCAACATGTTACAACATAATTGCTGCATAATTTCATTATGATCACTTTAATATCATTCAGAATGCTTCTGCTTTTCAGCAATGTAACTTTCAGAATAATTCAGTAGAAATAAAATGTGACCCTTGGATATATCGTTATCGATTGAAGCAACATTCGGTTTTTCCCAACTGGATTTCCAACATTATTTTTTTCAAATTTCATTTCACTCAGATTGTTGGCCTTATAAAACTTCAAACTCACTCATACCTTAGCTTCTTCCATTATGAATGCACATGGTATCACAGAGACAGAATACCCCAAAAAAACATTAGTTTATTAAATAAACTATTAGCTCTCATGTGCAGCAGAAGAAATTATTGAAATAACGTGTAACTGTAGCAACAGTAACAAGTGCTTGAAGTTTCAAGATCAGCGGGCAGCTGCTACTCGTAACACATTAGTAAAATACATTGATAGACTGGTGCATTTATTCACTTCAGACTATCGCAGAAAGAAAGAGAATGCTAATAACCTTAATAAGAAATATAAGCCTTCATGTTTGGATAGAAGCAATCTCTTCTTTAGGGTTTATTATTTGTGCCATTCTGAATATGATATTTGACTTCGGGAACAAGTTTACTGAATAACAACAAGAAATTAAAATACATGTTACGACATGAACGTTTTGTCTTATTTTGTGCATGGCAGGTTCAACTGAAAGCATAATGATATAATGCATCAAAATAAAAAAGTATTTTTCCTGAAATCATTCATTTTTTGTTTGTTGTTTGTACCCTAGCAAACAAACAGTTGAAATAAAACCATCACTGTGTGGTTTTTACATCCATATCGAGTCTCACCAATTTTAGCGGACCAAAAGTACTGAGTGAAAACAATGGAAAAAAATGTGTCACCATCCAAATACTTACAGACTGCACTGTCAGTACTTGATATTTGCTTAACCTGGCAGTTCTTCTCGTGAAGTACGGAGCAGGGAGAGAGGAGGATGCTGGAGCAGCATTGTGCAGATTTTTTCCGAGGAAGGTAAAGAATGGGGCCTCTTCCTTAGGCTCTGTGTAGGGAGCTGAGTCGTATTCCCTGCAGCTGAATGTCAGGGAGACGGAGCTCCTCATTTAAACAGAGGCTACACAAAGCGTGTCTGAGATCCTAAAGAGTGTCTGCTCTCGCTCACCTTTGGCCTCGTCTAGTCAGCTGACTGTCCTCTCTGGGGGATCGTCTCGCCTCTCCCGTGAGCGCTAGCCCCAATCAGCTAATCGTTAGCCTGTCACCCCTGCTGCTACACGCCACTTGACATCGTTCTGCAAGTAGAGTGTGGGATAGATCGATATCAGAACGCCCGTTATAGAAGAGTAGCGTTTGAACAATACAATTATTGCTTATTAATTAGTTGTTATTTTAAAACAAATTCTATTACTGTTAAGGAATATACTCTCAGAAAAAAGGCTCTTTGGTTTGGCACCCCTTTTTAGTTCTTCATGGAACCCCCTATAACGTAGGTGTGAAATATGAAAGCTCTTAGACAAAGACAAAAACATTTTGACAACTAGATAGAATCACAGGGTTCCTTTTGGAGCCATTTTCTTAAAAGATTGTAGAAGACCCTTATCTAGTTCAATGGTTCTTTGTCTGGGAGCTTTCACCCGTGCCTTTTGAAGCCTTTTTTTGCTAATTTTCATCAGGGGTGGCAATAGGAGCCAAAATGGCCGCTGTATGAGTACGTGGAAGGATGGCAGTTTCTTAAAATGGACGCCTAGTTCTTATGGGAGTCCTTAGCCTGAGTAGTGCTGCAGTGTGGCTGTGCAGGTGTTGCGCTGGTCCAAAGTCGTCCTTCAGTCAGTCTGCAGTTGAAAGGATTCAATTCACCATGTTCGGTCATTGCTACTGTGTTACTGAATCTCCAAATTAATCCACCATGTTCTTTCATTACTACTGTATTACTGAATCTCTAAAGGAGCTTCTTTTTTCCCCATTTCTTTAGAAAAGCCTGGGACATGACCTTCTTGTGATGGATAATTTTATTTTATAGGATGCTCAATTACAGACACGAAGGTACACGAAAATGTGCTTATTACTTTTATACTTCTGTTTGGCAAGGTGATTAGAGTAGAAGGGAAAAATATGTAAGCTTCAGGCATTACTGACATACAGGAGATTGACTTGCAATTATTCAAGTCTAGTATTTACCCCAGAATTAGCATAGCATTAGTGTTTTGTCTCCGTTGGCCATTTTCTATTTTCAGAATGCAATTGACAAGATAATAATAAAATAATAATAATGGAGATTTATACATACATGCATGAGCCAATACCTGTTTAAATGCGAAGTTTGGGACTGGAATTGGGTATTAATTTAATGATATGTAGGCCATACATAGAGCTATTAGGATTTGTGTGCAAAGCTGGTGTATTTAGGATCTGTCATTGTGTTATGAGGGATTTGGAGCCTGTTCACAGCATTTGTAGAGAAATTACAGAAATGATCTTTCTTCATATTTTTCCACAATCTGGTGAATCTTTCCCAGATAGGCCATCATGCCAATGAACCATGTTTGCCCGAGAGTACAAATACAGCTTAATACAGATTGCAGATTACTAATACAGATTACTACAGTTTACACTGCTAATTTCGCAAGTACTAATTTTGAATGTGTCACTTCATTGTTACCTGCTGTACATGCATGATGAAATAGACCTTTATAGTATAAGAAAAAAACTCATATGCTGTCAAATAAAGGTTGTAAATACACGACTGGACTGAAGGAACACATTGGTCCTTAACTTTGACTAACAAGTAAAAGCAAGATTTTAATTTTTTTCACAAACACAATTTGGTGAGTTCAGTGAACACTAAAACGAACTAGCCAATGAGTTGGAGAAGAAAAAGCTGAATGTGTGTATTTATTGTACTTGTGAGGGCCTGTGTTGATTTTCAGTCATTGTTTAATTTGTACGGCTGCATTGGTGCATGTAGCAATGCGTTTATGCAACCAGTACATGACATGCAAATGGTAGGGTCAAGATTGGGCATGAACAGCATGAACCCATGGCTCCATACCACTAAGATTTCAGGCAGTTCTGCGGGCAAAAGGAGGTCCTACCCAGTGCTAGCAAGGTGTACCTAATAGAGTGGTGACTGCATGTATATTCAGTGCAGTCCATAAGTATTTGGACAGTGGTACAAGTTCTGCTCTTTTGGCTCTGTACTCCAGCACATTGGATCTGAAATGAAACCACGGTTATGAGGTTAATGTGCAGACTGTCGCCTTTCATTTGAGGGTATTCACCATATAGGATGATCCACGTAGGAATTCCTCTATGTACGAATTACACCTCTTTTTATACCTGCGGTCGTCCCCCCATTTCATGGGACCAAAAGTAATTGGACAGTTGGTTTCTTTTTAGTCAAGTCTATTCAATCGCGTCCTGAGTAAAGGTAAAATAAAGCGTTCACAGAGAACAGATGAGTTAATATGATTCAAAGAAGAAACAGTTGTTACATGTTTTAGCAAATAATGGCTTGTGTAATTCGTCTGAGGAATGCGCATTGAAATGAGTCTTGACGTTCACTTTGCCACATGTCCAGATTGGTATTTGTGCACATTATTCACTTTAATATACACTCTGAGCCATATCACAGTGTTAGTATCCTGTAGTATCCCTGTCTTAACTGGCACTCATAATCAAGAATAACAAAGACATGTGCTGTTCAGAGGGACGACATTCCTGAAATCCATTGGATTGTTTACAATATGTGACTGACACGCTCTCAGAAATAAAGGTGCAAAAAGTGCCTAAAAAGGTATGTACAAATGCTTGTCACTGGAGTGGTAAAGTGGTAAAGTTAATTTACCCCTTGCTAGCAATCCGTATAGTATAATTAATTTGTCAAAGTTTTTGCTTGGAAAATGTACTCATTTGTAACCAAAGAATACAGTACTGCACAGTTCAGGGTACATTTGGGAAATTTGATCTTTGAAGAACAAAAATGTACCTCCACTGTTACTTTATTAATGAGAGTGCAATCCCCCGATTTCTCAGAGCGATGTTCGGGTTGAAATAATGAAAACCTTACCAGTTATTGTTTCGTTCTAGACATCTTGGCCCATCAACGGTTTGTTGGGAATTCTTTCACATATGTATGTTGGCCGTAGTTTTTCTCCTCATTGTGGAGGGAGCGGGTGAATAACGGCTTCAATACCAGTCACCTTTATTAAATTCTAAATCATGCATATCGCTGTAAACGTTGGGGTCACTGATGCAGGAAAGGGCACGGAGGTACAGAAACGTTTCACACGCCCGCTGTGACAAGAGCTGAGTAGACTAGCACAGCAAATAAATAACAAAAATAAAAAAATCTGTCATCTGTAGAGTCTCATTAGCGAGAAAAATGGTTCTAGACAAAAGCAGTCAATGACACGGAACAAACTCCAATTAAACGGGCTTATTTGGTGCTCCCGGAAGAAGATTGCCCCCCCAGGGCCCACGGAAAAAGATGGCTGTGCTTCAGTCTATTCTCCATCTGCGGTACGAACCGGTTCAGAGGCTTTGCTAGAGAAAGCACCGCTGGCTACGAGCGCTGAAGCTCCGCGCAGAACAGCGCGACGCGCGGGGAAGCCGCTCTTCCTGGGGTCTGCGACTCCATTGAGGGATTAGCGGTACTACGCGTCTGTCAGCGCCAGACATTTAACCTCGCTGTTGCTAAACAGATACTTCCAGTAAGATGAAAAAAGCTGAACTCAACTGTTGACATTTTGTAGCTCTGCGCGGTGAGCAGGTCCACTAGTTCTCTCAGCGCTTTAAGCAGATGGCCGTATGGAAGTTTCTTTATTTACTTATTTATTTTAGGCAGTGCACACACAGGACACAGCTGAAGTATGCAGTGTGCAATCACTGCACACACAGGACACAGCTGAAGTATGCAGTGTGCATTCACTGCACACACAGGACACAGCTGAAGTATGCAGTGTGCATTCACTGCACACACAGGACACAGCTGAAGTATGCAGTGTGCAGTCACTGCACACACAGGACACAGCTGAAGTATGCAGTGTGCATTCACTGCACACACAGGACACAGCTGAAGTATGCAGTGTGCATTCACTGCACACACAGGACACAGCTGAAGTATGCAGTGTGCATTCACTGCACACACAGGACACAGCTGAAGTATGCAGTGTGCATTCACTGCACACACAGGACACAGCTGAAGTATGCAGTGTGCAGTCACTGCACGCACAGGACACAGCTGAAGTATGAAGCAGTAGAAATGGAGCCAGCTACATAAGGGAGGAATTCAGTCCAGATTTACTGCTTACAGCCTTTACACACTCGCCAAAGGGAATTATTTCATATCTCAAACCCGTTCAAAGAAATGTTATATTATATTTTTGTGATCCATTTGACAATTGAATGTAATTGCTTTGAAAGATACGTGTTCATAACTCAGTGATTGCATCCTGCAAAGCACAATAAACAAAATTTACTGTTATGAAAAACATTTCCCAAACGTTTGGAGATATGACACCATTCGTAGATTAATCTGCCACCATTCAAGTAAAAACATCCATATTTCTTTATAACTGCACCTATTAAATATCCTTTTAGATGTAACATATTGAACCATGTTGCTAGTTGTACTTGGTCTTCAACAAAAGCTGCTTAGAGCCAAAAAAATGTTATGGGTCTTAACTGGGTGAGTTTCAAGAAAAGGAGAATTAAGTGAGATTTGTCTAGCCTCACTAACTTTATTCTTCCTTATTGATGATGTAATGGAGAATGGCAAGTGTAGGATTAGGTGAATTCGGAAGTGTACAGACAGATTTTGTCTGGCTATTCATAAAGAAATTCTTCCAAATCTCATTGGTTGGTACTTCATCCTGCAGCGAAACAAATATCCCAAACACGCTGCCTATAGTCGACGATCACAGCATTCATCAGTGGGAAAAAGTATGATGGGAAAGTTTTGGATTCAAGTGATTTAAAACCAATTGAGCCTGCATTTCACTGGCTGAAGAGGAGACTCATCTGAAACTGTAGTTTCGGCTCTAGTGAAGGCCTGGTCAGGTATTTTAAGCCGGTTGCAGACTTGATGCAGTTATTGCATTTAAGGGCACAAGAGAAAATGGTGGACTCAACAGAAAAAATTGTTTCTGTGTGGTGGTAAAACATAATACCATGAACTAAAAGCGGATTGTGTAATTAATCTTTTAAAAACCAAATACAAATTCCTTAAATATACAGCATAAATTAAAAACTACAAACTGCTCCACCACCGTGTTCTCTGAATGAATGCAATTGCACAGTATTCAACCGTCTGAGATAGATTCCACGACCAAGTAAAAGTACATCACACAGGCCCTGAGATACACGCCCCCCCCAGGTTCAGTTTCCACGGGACCATAACAGGCCTCTGTGTGTGAAGGTTTGTTCGTGGTAAGGTCTCCATTTTGTCCTTGGGGGACAGCAGCAGTGCAGTTGAAATGGGGGCAGAGGGCGCCTCCTTATGTACACACTTTTAGTCAAACCCAGACAAAAGCCATTATCTGTTTGCCGCAGGTAATCTGCAGCCATACCTCGCTGCGCGTATAGGCCGACTCTGGCTAAGGGAGCACAGCTGTTTCTGCTGGAACCCCCTCAGCAGGACCCGTGACCCCCACCTGACCCCTCTTTGGTCGGGCTCCACTAGCCTCCAGAGTTACAGTATTATAGGAGAATTCGATTTTTTCTTTATCTGCTTGATGATAATAAATCTCCTCTTCAGGGAGGACGGTGGACCACGGGAAATACTGTACACGTGGAGACTGTGAGTTCGCTTCCAACAGATTACAGCACTTTAGATTTGCTCACTGCGATAATGGACCTGGCTGTGAAGGTCATTTGTGCCTGTTGTTTCATTGGTTATTTTATATTCGACTTGAGCGTCCCGGCTCAGAATATTGCATATTCAATGAGAAGGGGATATTGAGGTCTTAGGTTAGAGGAGGATAATATACAGTACAGTACTGTGTGTGTGTGTGTGTGTGAGTGTGAGTGTGTGTGTGTGCGAGTGCGTGTGCGAGTGTGTCTGTGTGTGTGTGTGTTTGAGTGTGTGTGTGTATATGTGTGTGTGTGTGTGTGTATGCAGTGTGTGTGTATGTGTGTGTGTACACTGCCAGGGAAAAAAAGTATTTGCCCCATTCCTTATTTCCTCTATTATTGCATATTGTCACTGAATTGTTTCATATCTTTTGAGAAAATGTATTCGACAAAGCCAACGTGAGTAAACACGAAAAACATTTTTTCAATTATTATTTAATTCACTTAATGAAAAACACCCAAATCACTCCTGTGACAAACAAATTGTCCCCTTAAACCTAATACCTGGTTACACAATCTCTAGCAGGAATAACTGCTAGCAAATGCTTCCTATAAAGTCCTTCACATCCCCGAGTGGGATTTCAGCCCAATTTCTTTTTTGCGGAACTGATTTCATTCAGAAAAATTTGTAGGTTGTAAATGTGAACTGCTTCTTCCAGGTCTTGCCATTCTGTTGGGTCAAACATCTCGTAATGTTTGATCAAACAACCAGTCAACCTCTTCTGTTTTATTTAGTGAGCTAAGCCACACAAATAATTGTTTGGAGTCGCAGGATATTAGCATTAATTAGCATCTAATAAAATGACTATTTCAAATTATTTGTATCCGTTACTATTACTTTTGCTCCGCTAAAATTTGGGGACAATGAAAGGCCTGTAATTCCTACACAGATCACCCACTCAAATGAAAGCTGAGTCTGCAGTTTAACCGTCAAAATAATAATCATTATTTTATTTAAAATCCAATGTGCTGGAGTAAAGAGCCAAAACAACACACAGGCACACACACCACACACACGTATACCAAGTGTCTGTTGGCATATGCAATTCATTTTTCTTATTGTCACACAACCCAGGAATGATTGGTAGGGTCATCAGCCTGCATCAAGGCTTGTGTCTGCTCTGGAAAACTCGGAAGCTCGGAAGTTTGCAAATGACTTTTCCATCCCGGTCGGATGGATCTCCCGGACCGAGCTGTCGACTTGACGTGATGCAGCGTGCGCAGGAAACTTCATCTTTCCTTTGCTCGCGCGCATCACAGGAAGTTAATTACAATCGGAGCAGCTGTCGCTGACGGGAGTGAGCCTTCGTTAGCATTTCCTCCAGTGTCCCCGGGAGCTGTCAGAGAGAGAGTCGTCGCCCTGTTCGATGAATCCGAATACGATAAATACAATTTAAAATCCATTTACTTCATTCACACATTCATTCTGGAACCATTGTGGAACATAGCACCCTTAAGTTAAAGGTCCACACTCATCTGTGTACTCTTCCTGGTTTTAGTGTCTAAAACGGCCACAACATGTTCACAAAGAGCAGTGACGTAGGTTTTTAAAAAAGTCCCTAACCCTGCCCCCAGAGCCTAATTCCCCCTCTCCCTCTGCCTCCTGCGGTCAGTTCTCTGTGTTAACATCTAGCGAAGTCACCCAATAATTATGCAAAAACACATGGAAAATCTTTTACAAACAGCCTTGGGAAAAATCCACCCTAAAGTATGCATACTTCTATAAAATTTCAATTGTTTTACTTGGATGAGTAAGGAACACGAATCGAAAGCTTACGAGGTGATATGAAAAGCTCAAAAACCCTGAATAAGATGCGTGTGGGTCCTTCAAAATCACACTGTGCAGCCAGCAACAGCCGAAAGTAGCAGAAAGGTCTCCATCAGGTCCTGCGTTGACACGGTGTGTGTCTGTCAGAGGCCCAGGGGGATGGTGGCTTTGTCGGGTCTCCTCAGGGAGCTCCTCGCAGGCAGCCGGTTTCCCGGCACGGACGTCTGGCTCTCCCTGGGGTCCTGTCTGACAGTGGCCCTATATCTCAGCTCCACATCGACGTGGAGGGCTGGATGCTGCCCTTCCCGAGCGACCGGTCTTCGCCTCTACTCACGGGCCAGAACGTAAAGGCAGGCTGACAGCTCAATAAGTGATTATTCTGGCCGGCTCCTGGGTTTGACAGCCCATCAGAAGTGCTGTTTGTGGCTGAGCTCAGCTCCTCTGCTGTGAGTGATAACAGATTCACCATCAGCAGACGTGTGTGCTGTGTCATGTCTTTGTCACGGTTGCATGGTGCACCACTGGCTATTCCCCATATACGTTTATATATATATATATATATATATATATATATATATATATATATATATATATATTTTTTTTTGTAAAGTTATTTCTTTTTGTTTCCATCATCCAGCCCATGCCATTAATCTGGACCAATGAAGCAGTGTGACAACAACGAAATCAACACACCCATAATATTGTTTGGATGTGCTGGAAAGGATATTTATATTTGATACTGTTTATGATTGTAACGGGCACAAGAAGCTTGTACTATGAATAATTAGCATTTAATTGACCACAGATACTGACCATAGGGTCCCTGCAGCTCCTGTGCAAACAGCCTGCAGTTCACTGCTGCGTGCCTGGGGGCATGGCCTAATCTGGCCCACACTTTAGCCGGCCCCTTTAGCACGTTAGCAGGCTTTACCCACTACACAATTAATCTGGCCCCTTTAGCACGTTAGCAGGCCTTACCCACTACACAATTAATCCGGCCCCCTTAGCACGTTAGCAGGCCTTACCCACTACGCAATTAATCCCGCCCCCTTAGCACGTTAGCAGGCTTTACCCACTGCACAATTAATCTGCCCCCATTAGCATGTTAGCAGGCCTTACCCACTGCACAATTAATCTGGCCCCTTTAGCACGTTATCAGGCCTTACCCACTACACAATTTATCTGGCCCCCTTAGCACGTTAGCAGGCCTTACCCACTACGCAATTAATCTGGCCCCTTTAGCACGTTATCAGGCCTTACCCACTACACAATTTATCTGGCCCCCTTAGCACATTAGCAGGCCTTACCCACTCCACACTTCAGCTTTAGAATTTAACAGAATAATATTAGATGGGAGAGAAGTTCAACCGGGGACAAGCCTAATTGATAAAATGGGCGAAAGGGGCACGGGCTTGTGATGATGAAAAGGCAGTTGATGTAAGTTTAGTTTGTGATATTAAAAAAACTAAAGGAACCATGGCACATGTGCTCGAAGGCCATTTTCACATTAAAGGCAGAACACGATTTTATCGCCTTTGGAACCTTTGGTAGGTTTAATAAAGAGAATTACTGAGTATTATCTGTGCTTATTGTATGCTGCATTTTTTTCATCATTTTTCTAAAGGGTGTCAGTAATCCTGGAGCTGACTGTATACTTCATAAGAAAAAAAAATAATAAAAACGGTTATATATAAATGTACTTGTGCTCAAGTACACTGGCAGAGTCCATTCTGAGGCTGTTCTGTAAGTAGTTGGTTTGCTCTCTTGTTCCTCAGCTGTGCCAGTTCTCACCTATGCCTTTCACCCTGTGACTTCCAAATGGATTGGCTTTCTTCTAAAGTTCTTGCCATTTTGGGGCCTTTTGGCCTGATTTTCCTTCTATTTTCCGAAATTTTGCAATTAAAAACTTCCTAACAATTCCAAAAAAATTCACCTGAATTTAATTTTGAATAGCATGGCCCCTGGATGGACTGCAGAAGTGACAGACTTCTTTCTTGAGGTGAATGTTAGGAGTAACCATACAAAAAAAAGTCACGCTCACTCAAATACAGATAATATAGTTGGTTGAATGGCTACAGATACAGATACTTTACCGCCCATCCCCAATAAATAGTAGTACTAGCAGTAGTAATAGGAGTAGCAGTAGTATTGTTATGAATAATACATCTATTATTATTATGGTTATTGATAATGATAATCATAATAATAATGGGTTGTCAGGAAAAGGAAAGTGTATTGTGCTTGTTTACAGTCACAGAAAAGCGATGCTTTCTGCTCAGTGGTGGTGAAGTGCAGGCGGCGGGCTGTCTGCCCGTGTCCGTGAGCTGAAGACGTGCTTCGAGTGCGGGGGAGTCCATCATCTCACGGCCGTCGTCCGCGCCGACGGGCGAGCGGGAGGCGCCTCTGCCCGTGGCGTGCTTCGCCTGCGAGCGTCTCCTCGCTCCCCCGCGTTACGGGCAAGGCCCGCGGCCCCGCTGAGACGCCTAAACTGCGTCCAGCGAAGGCTAAGCTCGTCTCTACGGCAAGACTCCCACCTCCTCTAGGAGCTGTGCCTGCCCTGCGATCTACACCCTGAAGCTGAAGCTGGGTTTTGAAACAGCTGGTAGCTGGTTGACCAGTTCAGACCAGCTCCCAGCTGAACATGGTTTAGCTAGTTACCCTGGTTGACCAGTTGAGACCTGCTCTATACTCAACATGGTTTAGCTGGCTACCCTGGTTAACCAGTGCAGACCAGCTCCCCAGCTTGACCGGCTTTGACCAGCTCAAGCTGTGTTTTGAAACCACAAGCTCAGACAAGCTACCAGCAGCAGCTGGTTGACCAGCCATACCCAGCTTAGACCAGCTTCATACCCAGCTTAGACCAGCTTCATGACCTGCTTAATTTTCGAGCTGGCATAGCTGGGGTTTCCAGCACGGCTTCACCCCGCTCCTGCAGTCCGCTGTCCCTGTCCGTGTGAAATGCAGCTATTCTAATCGAAGCGTGACGCCGTTCTGCTGAGCGACGCGGCATCCTGTTTGTAGCGGGCTGTTTTACACCCCTCCCTGCGGCTGTAATCCTCGGATCACAGTGGTAATCTCTTCCCCTTTCAGCAGGCATAGAGTGTGACAAATTGACCAAGAAATGTGCAGCAAATGGGAAACAAAAATAATAATGTAAAAACAATTAAAAGCCTCTGCCAGCAAATACTAATACAGATGCAGATACACATTCTGGTCTCTGAACATCCCGAGTCTTGTGGCAGCTTGCTTTTTCCAGGTAGTCACGGTTCTTCATGAGAAGACATATTTTCAACACATGTTGTGCTGGCCTTTTTACGAAGTACAGCTTGTACCCTGTACTGTATGGCATATTAATACGACCGTCAAGGTCGGTGCCTATTAAATTCATATCTTTTTCCCGGCGTGTGAAAATCAACCTGGCGGTGAGAACGTGCCGCGGCTTCTGCCCGAGATTCCGGCGCACGGCGGCCCTGCCTGTTTGCTGAATGTCAGGCACGGCGTACCCTTTCCCCGTCGGAGACAAAGGCACAGGAGCGTCGGTCACAAGGCCCCGCCGCCACACGTACCGGAACGTTCTCCGGGGAGCGGTTATTGTGTCTCAAAGAATGATGGGTAAACTTTGCCGCTGCTCCCCTCCGTCAGTAAAAAAATCTTCTACAATTATGACATCCATCTATCCCCAGCCCACAGGGGACTTGCGGGATTGTAAATGTAGCATATTGACGGTGAGCACGACAGCGCATGTTCACACACATTTGCAGGCAAATATGGGTTTTATTACAGGTGAATATGTGAAGGGTGCAGCCCGAAGTGGGTTGTTGTGCATTTAACAAAACCATTCGTAGCTTCCCGCTACTTATGACAACATGCACCGTTTGACAGGTCTGTTTCCAATTTCCACACATAGACCTAGCACACCAAGTGCTCTCTTCCTTTGCGCTTGGTAATAAGCCTATCGGGGGAAGCGGATTACCCCAAAATGGACTCTGCATATTTTCTCTGTTGGTTTGTGCCGGGAGTCGACAGTAAGCTTTCAGAATGAGTTCTGCCACTGGGGTGCGTTGTCTGCATGACAGATTAAGCCTCACGGTTTTCTGAAACGGTGCTGTTTTGAGAGCGTCTTGCGGCGTGTACTACCTCAAATTGAAATGTAAGACTTTCCCCGGGTATGCCATTGTTCTGACTTCTGTTTAATCGACATCGAACAACAGCGTCAGAGCAGCGACTGCCACGCTTTTGATTGACGCCCTCTTTACACGGATTGTAAAAACGGCGTGTCGTGCGCGTTTCTCGGCCGGTGTGTATTTTGACTGGCGTCCCGTCAAGGCGAGAGCACCTGCGCGTAGACGTGCTTGGCGGAGCGGAAACGGGGACGGAGCCTCGTCCTGCGAGCCACGCTGGGCGGCGCGGCGCTCACGATGCGCGGCGTATGCTAATGTGCGACGCGCTGTAATTAGCGCATGCTAATTTCCGCCGGGCGGCGGGTGGCGGCGGCGCGGCATTGATGTATCCCAGCATGCCCTGCTGCCCGTAGGGGGCTCGGCAGCCTCGGTGCTTGTCGTCTGGCGGTAGCGCGCGGCGGTTGGCCCTGCCGTTGTGTGGCGGTGACCGCCCCGCTCTCTCGCCTCACTCCTCGCCCCGTTCCCTGGGAGCCCGCGCGCTCGCTGCCGGTAGAGGTGTCACGGGCCCCCCCGGGCGCTTCCGGGGAGGGACTCTCACCCGCCTGCCCCCTCCGCGTCCTCTGCGTCCCATAACCGAAATTGCGCGTTGGCCCTTCCTGCGCTCCCGCTAATAGATTTGGCTCGGAGGCAAACGTACTCTTCAGTTCATTTCTCTTGTTCTGTTCTTTTCACCTTTGGATTATTTTAGCTTCTGGTTATATGCAAATACTGTCCTATCTGCAGTATCTGCTTCTGTGTGTGTGTGTGTGTGTGTGTGTGTGTATGTGTGTGTGTGTGTGCGCCTGCTTGGTTTTTATGGCTGCCAATGCATTCAGCCCATGAGTATTGTCGGAAGTGACTTATTGTATAGTTTAGGAGGTGGAACATGCGTCTCAGTAATCTCTCTTCTCCCTCTACGTGAAGCCTCATCAGGCCTGCTCTATAAGAGGGTGATCTATAGAGACTAACACACTCCCATGCAGTTCCCTAGCAACCGTTACCAGGATTCTCTCCAGCTGTATTGCACTGTTGCTAAGCTACAGTGCCTGGGACAAACTTATGTCATTAGCCTCCATGAGTCTCGCCTTGATCGATAAGAAAAACCTGCTAAGACTTTGGATCAATAGCATGAAACATGAACAATAATTTTCTTAAATAGATGCATAATGATGTTTTGACTAAACTCATTTCAGTACAATTGAGACAATTGTGAAAATGATAAATCTTACAGATATCTATTATTATTATTATTATTATTATTATTATTATTATTAATACTGGGTGTTTGTCACTGGAAATATTGGATATTGAAGTCATAGCGCAGTCATGCCAAAGTTGAGGAACAAAAATACATTGACAGGCTGGTGCATTCTCTTGCTTAATGTGGTGCATCAAAGAAAGAACGAGCCTGCCCTTCTGCCTTTAATTTAACAGAATGCTGTTAGAAACAGCACTCACGGTTACCATGTGTCCATTTTCATTTCTTGAAAGTTTGTTTTGGGATATGTTAAACTTTGCAAAATTTGAGTGCCTGTGTCACTGATGATGTTACTGTAAAGGGGGATAGAGTACCGGACAACACTTTAGACTTATATCTGTGTAGAACTGACAAGGATGGGAATCTTCATCCCAATGCATTCCAGAATCTGTATGGTGGTTGGTGCAACAATGTGTGCCCCAGCAATTGTCAGTGTGGTCACTGAAGAATACAGGCTGATTTGGGGCCTATAGCCAATTGCCCAGCTACTCAACCCCAGGTCCTGGGGGGTGCAGTGTCTGCAGGTATTTGCCCCACCACACGGTGCAACACCTGATTTCACCAATGACCGTACTTCCTGAACCAAACAGGCAAACTAATCAGTGAAATCTGGTGGTGTAGTGCATGGTTGGAGGAATTATCCACAGACACTGCAGCCCTCAGGACCAGGAGTTGAGTTGCCCTGGCCTACATTACATTACATTACATTACTGGCATTACTGCTCTTATCCAGATCAACGTACAGTTGATTAGACTAAGCAGGAGCAATGCAGGGTTATGGGCCTTGCTCAAGGGCCCAACGGCTGTGAGGATCTTATTGGGGCTACACCAGGGTTTGAACCACCGACCTTGCATGTCCCAGTCATTTACCTTAACCACTATGCTACAGACCGCCCCTGGCCTAGTGGCTAAGTTGCTTGACTGGGACGTGGAGGGTTGGTGGTTCAGACCCCTCTGTAACTGCAATAAGATCTGTGCGGTTGTGGGCCCATAACCCCACATTGCTCCAGGGGGGATTGCCCCCTGCATAGTCAAATCAACTGTAAGTTGCTTTGGATAAAAGTGTCAGATAAATAATTGTAATGTAATATGGTTCAAATGCATCAGCCTATACAAATTACACTGTAGGCTACATTAAGGCTGACAGTTGCCATCCAAAAACATCCAAAGCAGTAAAATGCGGAAATCGTGGAAATGTAAAAAAAAAACAAAAAAAACGGGAAAGGCACAAAATTGCAAACATTACGGAATCTGCGACACCCGCAACTTCTGTGACAAACACCCAGCCTTAGTCATTACGTGTTCTCTCCTCTTAATCAACAGAGTGAAATAATTCAATTTCACTGGCAATAGAGAGCTTTCAGATGGAGAGAGAGAGTGAGATTGAAGGGGCGCCCTGGAATTATTGTGGAACCCAAACCGAAAGCACAAAATGAAAGCCCTCAGAACTTGACTCATAGTTTAAGGTGTGCGAGTGGCTGCGCTCCCTGATTAAACTCAGCCACCTGTTGGGGGATTAATTTCCTGTGCTGTTTCAGGGGCTGGCCCCATGCCTGCAAGGCTTCAATGCTGTGTTTATCCCCCTGTTGGCTCTCATTTTAAGGAATTAAACGGTTTTCCATTATTTCTGCCCAGCGCACAGATGCGTTGCGTTTATTCTAAAAGCCGCCATTTTACAATTAGTCAGCTGGGCTAAACCATGAAGCAGCTGGGCTAAACCATGAAGCAGCTGGGTCAAACCATGAATCATCTAATCAGGGGGTTGTATCACCGAACAGGATTACTCAGTTAGCTGGTTAACTGCTCTGAGTCAAACCCAAAACAGTCTGTTCCAGGTTTTACACAGTGCAGTTATCCAGCTAACTCAATAATACTCCTTTGTGAAACAGTTTCTAACCCCAGCTTCAGGTATTCCCACTGACAGACTGAGTTTCAGATCATACTACTATAAGTGACTATAAGTTACAAGGACCCTTCCCTTATTTTATCTGTAACTCTTAGTCATGGGAGGTGGCAGGGATGTGTCAGAGTTTAAAATATGTGAAAGGGACAGGTATTTATTTGCGGCTGTGATAAAAGAGGTGGAGATATGAGGATATTTCTACTGAGAAAAGCTTTAGAAAAAGAAATGAATAAAAATACAGTATATGACAAAACAAGAGCACATGATAAACAGTGTCATCATTCAGAAGTAGACAAAGACCACTGCTCCTGGAAAAGCAAATTCCTCTCTGAAACAAACGGACACATTTCACTGAAGTGTCATGGCTGTTTTCATAGATATCACAAGTGGCTCTCAACCACAGAAATTGATGGCAGTCTGCAATATCTTTCAAGATTATTAATTTCCTTACTTATTTATGTACTTATTATATAAAGGGCAAATTAACATCTTGAGAAACCTTGCTGTTTAAAAGATAAACATGCAGTTAGTGCTAAAAATGCACAGAATGTAGAGAAGAGAAAAGGTGTTATTGGACAGCTGTAATATCTAACACTTGGAAGAAGCTGTTTTAAAGGTTTATAAACTCCATTAACATAAATGAATGCCATTTGTGGTGTATTTCTGCTCTGAAATACACATTCACCAGTGCAAGAAACTCAATCTTTTGAGGACTGCTACAATTTTAATAAACTAATTAATCCAAATCAAATAAATGCGTGGATGAAATACATAAAAACATGAGTTAAGTGCAAACTGTAAAAGTGACAGATATTAATATAAATATTAACCAAATATTGAACACACACATGCACGCACTCGCAAACATGCACACACATCAAGTGGATGATTTCTTTAAAATCATGCTTGCAGGCAGTATGTTTAGTAGACAGTAAATATGTTGAGGACACAGTTGTTTCGGGCCCAAGGTACTTTCCTTCCCTCAGTGAAGCCAGGAAAGCAGCAGCTTTCTGATCTACAAAACGAATCACTTTGGGCTCAGGAAACTAGCTAGCTGAGTGACAAAGAGATAGATTTGATTACAAAAACATCAAAGAAAAGCTGCCTGGGAAGTATTTATTTATTTTATTCATTTATTTATCTAGTTTCGGACATGACCTGTGAGTGGCATTCGAGCATGATAGCGCCATCTGTGGGACTGGGGGAGTAGTGTACCTTCCTGCTCTTGAGGCTGTGAAACTGCAGCGCTAAAAGTGAATTGATCTTTAGTGCAGTGGTGAGCCTCTTGAGTTGGAGACTCACTAGATCCCTGCCTTCGCAGTGTGAATATGGAGGTACCATACACAATCACACTCTCTCAAGCTTCTTATTGTCGCTGATGCACAAATTAAAATGAGTCAAACTGTGTGCAGATTATGAAAAGTAAATATAATCCTTGTTAGTTTAGGCAAATTAGGCAAAGGAACTTAATTTTTCTACAGAGAGCAGTGTGGATTAGACAACAGTGTTTGATATAAAGAAAGGAGAGAACTGTTTTAAGATTTTTTTTTCATTTTTAATTGTGTATTGTGTGTGATGGTGTGTCGTTGTCCCAGCCATAGTGCAAAATGGAGCCTTGTGGGTAAAAAAAGTATTTCCAATCTAATCCCAACTGCTCAGCAGAGGCCAATTGAACACTGAGATAATTACTGAAAAGGAGATGTATCATTTAGAATGTAGGCAGAAAAAAAGGAATTTGTGCTTTAATGAGATCCTGATTACTGCTGCTTTGATTACTGGTTAAAAAGGAACTAAGGAATATTGCTCCGTGATGCATACATAAAAACATTTCCAAACAATAAATTATTGAAATCCTTAAATTATTTCAGACATTCTTTCAGACATAGGATCACACAAGAGTTCTGAATGACCTTAATCTTCTCCATGCAGGGTCTTTACATAGACACTGTTTGTAATTAAGAGTACACACAGTCAAACTGTTGACTAAAATGCTCCTAAAGTGAAGACTGTGTACATACCCTACACATAACAATTTGTGCTCACAGTATAATTATTTCTGACAGTAATGCTCCAGCAACAGCCTTTGATGTTCCGGTGACATCCATCTAATTTATTCTAGAATAATTAAGCCACTTGAAATAATTTGCCGGGGAACAGAAGCTTGTGTACGAACGAGTTGCGTTTTTTTATCAGTGCCGCATCAGTTTCCATTATTATCACCCTGCTTTGGGCTTTTCTACGGTACGCAGCCATCAAAGACAGCTATTCAGCGTCATTATGAAAGAATGATTGATCAGCAGCGTGATGAAAACCCAAAAAGTGCATCTTTGGGAAGAAAAAAAAAAGTAGCACTTAAAAGATGTCACAGTGTCAAGATTACGAGATTACCCTGCGTTTCAGAGAACGCGGCGTTCTCTTCGGAACATCCCCCGGCGAGGCAAGTTGTATGTTTTGGAGTGTGGAGGTGAAACTCCTGCATTATGTCCAAACTCTGTGGGGAGCCGGCTTGCCCTTCCTCCTTCGAAAAGGAAACTTCAGCCTACCTCAGCAAGGTCGGAAGCGTCTGCGGTTAGAGACGAGCGCGCGATTAAAGGAGGCCGCTAACGCTCCTATCCTCTCCCTCGCAGGTGGCTGTTTTAATGGCCGCCGCTACTTTCCCAAAGTAGAACTCGCCGTGTCCCGGCAATGTCAGATGTTTGCGTCAGCCGGAGCGTGAGTCGACCGCAGAATGTTAAAGGCCGCGTCTCTCCTGTCCCGGCGCGTTCATGACCTTTTTAAGGATAACTTTGAGACGGTGGGAAAGGGTGCCCTCGTTTCACGTGTACATGGTCCGCTTCTGGCCACGGTCACCCGGTCCGCACAGGTCAGTCCGGTGGGTCAGAACTCAGGCCCGCTCGGACAGCCGGGGCAAAACCAAACATTTAGCTTACCCATTACCTTCGATTAGACGCAATTACGACATTCCTGGGAAAGCAAGGTCAGCTGCTGGTGGCATTTCCTGTGACTGGGAGCGTAATGAGTGTTCTCGGCCTCCCAGAGAAGGCGTCTCGCGGTGCGCTGCAGCGCTGCACTCGATTAAACTCCGATCACAGCGACACACCGAGGGCCTGTGTCGCGCGGCCTCCCGCTCGCGCTCATTAATGCCTGACTGCCAGCCGGCTGTATCCCTGCTAGCCAGCCGCTAACCGTCTCCCCTCAATGAGCTGTCCTTCTCATTCTTCAAAAAAATGTATGCTAATGTATATTCAGATTTTGAAAATGGCCAATGCCCAACCATATTATTATATTACATGACATTATATTACATGCATTTGGCAGACGCTCTTATCCAGAGTGACGTACAACAAAGTGCATACCCATAACCAGGGACAAGTGCGTTGAAAGACCCTTGAGGGAAGTACAGTTCCAAGTGCTAGGACTAACCACAAAGATACGAACTTGGACTTAGATTAATCTGATGAGATTATTATATTCTGCAATGTGATTAAGGGTAAATATGTTGTTTACAGACAGAAGAATGTCTCTGTTGTTCAGCCTTAACAGCCATCTGTAACAAATAATAGTTTTTCGAGCTAACTTTGTGGAGTCAGTCGAGCACAGTACATGTGGAACTCTCTGCACATCTATAAAGCGGACTGCCAGGTTTCCCTGACAGAACATTGGGTATTTTGGCAGCCCGAGTGTGTCTCCTTGACCGTTCCCTCCCGCGCTCCAGAGAGGTAACATCTGGATGAATTTACCCAGGATGCAGATACATATTTATAGCATGTACATTACGCAGGGTTTCTGCGTGTTTTTAATGTGTGTGTGTGTGTGTGTGTGTGTGAGAGAGAGAGAGAGAGAAATCATCATTTTCTTTCAGAAATCACAAAAGCGTTTATTGTTGCTCGTCCAGGGAAGCGCAGTGACAGCTTTGGTGTATATGTTGTTCTTTTCTCTTATCATCCATTTTGTCACCTTTGTTTTGTGGATGGCTGCTGTTGTCTGATGAATTGGGGCCTTGCTTTGCAAGACTTGTGCAGCGCTTCTATTCAGAGAAAACTCTTTCAGTTTGGCGTTTCCCATTAGAGTGGGAGAAAATAAGAAGTATACAGTATATCTGATTCTTTTTCCTTTTATAATAACAATAATAAAATAATAATAATTGTCATGCAGGTTAGGACAGATGGAAAATTAGCTCATTAGCTAACTCTGGCACATTTACATTGATGTTGAAACTGAAAATGTTGATTAATATGCACTGTCCCTAGTAAAAAATAAAATACAAAAAATAAATAACAGTCTTTCACAATATACACATTTCACTTTCAGTTATATATATATATTTGGGGAAAACCCTAAGCTGATACTTTATCGTTGCGATACATTTGTCTGCGTGCTGTTTCCTTCAGCACACGCTCCACTGGTCTCCTCGGGCCCTCAGACGGGTCTAGGCTGAACGTAGACCTTGGCTTGTGTTATCACCTCATTGTGAAGCACGCTGGTACTTCTATAAAAGGGCAGCAGCCAGAGGTTTAAAGGGGGAAACGGGAGGACCCTTGGATTGTATGCTGTGGCTTTGCATGTCAAAACACAATCCAAGGGCTAAGTGGCGTCGGAGCAAGCGGACTCAGCCCGGCGATAAACATCTGTGAGCCACTCTCCTGCTCCCCGCAGCCTTCTGTGAAACAGAGCGGCAGTATGGCTCTGAAGTGCTCAGTCTGACGAACGGTTTGTGTGCTTTTCATGGACGTCTTTGCCACTTTCTACACCTGGGTTGGTTGGGTTTGCCATCATCTTCAACTCCCCATGTCCTTTTAAATAAATACGTAAATAAATAATGACAATATTTCTGGAATGCTTCTGCAGAATTAGCTATGCAGAGGAGATTTCTCAGCCATCTCGAAAAGGTCTTCAATAAAAACCTACAGTAGTGTGCAAATGTTCTTAAGTATGTCTTAGGCAAATGGGAAAAAAAAATTGTGTAAACCACTTTTTTAAATATTGTCAATTATGAACAATTCATCTAAATTAAATCTTTAAAACTGTTCATCAGAAAATCAGCTGGTGATACGTGTGAACTTGCCACAGTTTTTTTTACAGACTTTGGTCTTGCTTGCTTCTGGCTCTCCAGGCAATCCCAGACAGCTGCGATCAAGTTTTTACCTGAAAATTGGTCTATTACTTAATATGTTACTTTAACAATGTACAAAAATGTAAAATGAATCTGGAAATCTCAGATTTGCTCTTTTGTACTGACACTGTAATGCAGAAAACAAAACTATCAAAAGATATTTAAAATTTATATATTAAAAATCTAGGGTGCCTAAGACTATTGCACAGTACTGTATATCTGCAGATTATATTTCTTACAAGTCCCACATCATTTCAAGGGGTTTCCATTGTATCTGTGTACATTTTAACCAGCGTCAAAATGGTTGCCATGTTGTATTACAAAAGGGTAGTATTATGTGGCATTTACATGTTACAAGTAATTTTGTACAAGCATACCAGATGTTCTGCTGTAGTTTCATAATGAGTTTTCAAGCTGAACAAGTGAAATATGTGCTGTGCCTATTAGCTACAGTCCATGCTCCTGATATGCGTGGCTGAATATGGAATATGTGACGATAACTCGTTGTGCAGCTGTGTGTCTGTCTGGTGTCCTTCTGTAGTTATGGGCTCTGAAAACATTATTCTGGATCACAGAAATGCGTACTGTACCAAACGGCACATTCAGAATGAAGTTTACCATCTTTTCTCCAGTGCACTTTGTACATATGGGTCAGTGACAAATAAGGGCTTCCAGTTCCAAAAAAATAAAACAGCTTAAACATGGAAATAAAATTACCTTCATTCAAATTATTTCTCATGTTATTTTCAGCAAATGTATTTTATGTATTTTAATTTAGAATTATATGATGACATCAGTCACAAATATCAATAACAGATAACAATCTGTTCTCTGATTGTTCTGATAATAACAATAACAGAAATACATTTTCTAAATATTTTTGGCTTTTATTACCACCCAATAACCAGTGAACACTTGAATGTTTCCTGGTTGAGATCTCAACAAGTATGTTGTGTTCAAGAAAGAAAACATTTACTATTACTATTTACTATTTATTTAATAAAAATTGCACTGTAGATTACGGGTCAAAATTTGTGCTGAGAAAATGCTGAGAAGTGATCCAATCTGTGAAATGTCTCAAAATGCTTTCAAGCACATAACACCGCACTGTTGTTGTGTTCTCAACTCAGTCAATTTAAATGATGCATTTTTACGACACAAATTCAGTGTTATCCAGCCTTACTGGAAAATACCCAGCATCATTGACCCATATACGAAATACATGGCTTTCAGTGCCACAGTTCAGAGTTTCAGTTCTGGACCACACTGTCTGCATACCAACCTGAGTAGTATGTCAACCTCCCCCCCGCTCAATTCTGCTCCATTGATTAACTCAGCATGTTGGCATAGGGATGTTGCATTAAGGACTTCATCTGGCTGCCATTTTAAAATGCTTATACAAACAGGAGTCTGATGCCCGGATTAGAGTGGAGAGGGGCTCTGAACGGTGACAGTTGTTGGTCTGTCATCCCAGATATCCCCGAAGCTTGTCTCTGAGCCTGCGGGCCACCTGTGTTTACTCAACGCCAGGAAGCGATGTGAGGCAACCCGTGTCATCTAAATCTCCGGCATCTGCAAAACCTCGTTTGTTATTCCTCGCAGTTAATATCAGAATGTTGAAAGATATGGTTAAG